>NC_050450.1:102487376-102774876 GCF_903995425.1 Onychomys torridus | reverse complement strand
CTATATCCAGACTTTGCTATCTGCAAACATATGAAAAGTTATAGGGACCCCCCCCCTATTTTACAGTTGAGGAACTGAAGGCCAGACACCCTGTAACTTGCTCCATTTCAGACACAAGATGGCTCTTGAGAAGCCAAGAGAAAGGCTTTTCCTGAATTGTAACAAAAAAAGAGAAGAGGGCTGCAGAGATGGCTTAATCTTTTTCTTTTAAGCAAAGGCAGTATAAATGGCCTTGCAACTGTCTTTCCTGGTGTCTTACCCACCACTGAGCCTGGTCTGGGAATTCCTGAATTTAGCTAAGGATTTAAAGTAAGATGTAGCTACAAAGTAACTATGGCTTACTTTGAATGTAGCTCAGTGGTGGAACGCTTACCTAGCATAGCCTGTGCAGTGGAATATTATGGGATGGTGCTGACATACTTACATGAGAATGTAAAATGATCTCTGAGGTTGCTGTGGCATGAAAACACTCAGGGGCAGGGAGGGGAGCTGGGGATGGGAAGACTGGCATCCACGTGGCTGGAGGAGCATGAATGCATGGACCACATTTAAATGTATCCATGCTAAATGACCTGGTACAGTCAGAAGCCACATAACCACATCTAGTCAATGACAGACCACATATGCAATGTTGGACCTAAAAGAATGTCATGAGATCAACAATTATCCCCTAGTGACGCCAGAGTTGTCTAACATTGCTGCACACGTTGTTACTTGTGGGTTTACAGTGTGCTATAAATGTACCTACAGGCCTCTGCCAGGATTAGAAAACCATAGCACGTATAGGACTGGAGATGTGGCTCTGTGGCTAGAGTGTTTGCCTAGCATGCTCCAAGCCCTGGGTTTGGTCCCAACATTGAAAAAACCAATAAACCAACAAATCTGGTCATGGTGGGGGTGTTGCTCTAATTTCTAAAGATCTTATAATAAAAAACCCAATACCAGATATTGGGGTAAATGCTAAAAGATCAGAGAGACAAAGGAACAAGCCACTGCCACGTCTCACCTCTAGAACTCCTCAGCCTGGAAAGCATTAGGTCCTGTCTCCTCTCGCCTACCTTTCTCTGTTCACCAAATCACTTCCTTCCTAGTGCTGGGATTAAAGGCATGTGACTCCCAAGTGTTGTGATTAAAGGTGTGTGCCACCACTGTCTGGATCTGTTTCTCTCCTAGACTGAGTCAATCTGATGTAGTCCAGGGCGGCCTTGAACTCACAGAGATCCAGATGGATCTCTGCCGTCTGAGTGCTAGGATTAAAGGTGTGTGCCACCACTGCCTGGCCTCTATGTTTAATCTAGTGCTTGTTCTGTTCTCTGATCTTAATTTATTAGGGCACACAATATATCACCACATGGGGGTCATGTGGAGGCAAAGGATCAGAAGGTCAAGGTTATCCTTAGCTCCATAGCAAGTTTGAGGCTAGCCTGTGCTATGTGAGATGCTGTCTTAAATATATACATATTTATGTATGTGTGTTTATGTATGTAAATATAAATGTGCTTTACATTATTTTAAAGTGTACTGTCTACTTACTAAAAAAACTTCCTGCAAAATAGCTATGCAGCAGCCTTATATAGTGCTAATTTATCACATGTTTTTATTTGTGTGTGTGTGTGTGTGTACAGCATGAGGAGCACACGCATGCTATAGCACACATGTGGAGGTCAGAGGGTAACTCTGGAGTCAGTTCTCTCCTTCTACCTTCACTTGGTTCCAGGATCACATTTACACAGAAGCTGCCTCGCCCGCTGAGCCTCCTCGCTGCCTCATCACGTCTTTTGAGTGCGTTACTCTCTCTTGTGTTTAATCTAATCTCACATTGTCATGTTCACAGTGGCTCTAGGAGGATATTATCTCTCTCTCTCTCTCTCTCTCTCTCTCTCTCTCTCTCTCTCTGTGTGTGTGTGTGTGTGTGTGTGTGTGTGTGTGTGTGTGTAACAGGAAGTCTACTACATAGATAGGTTTATACACTATAATCATTCACACAATGGTGAAACTGACCACATGCTCGTTTCTCAGAACATGTCCTCACTGTTAAGGGACATAGCACTGTAGCTTCCTGTGGTTTGAATGTCCTCTCTCAAACTCACATTGAAATTGGTTTTATTGTTCAGTTTGTTTCTGGAGACAAGGTCCCACTCTGTATCCCAGCTGTCCTGCAACTCACTCTGTAGCCCAGGATAACCTCGGACCTTCCGTGGTCCTTCTGCCTGGGATTACAGGTGTAAGGTACCACAGTTGGACTCAGGTTGAATTTAATTGCCACCGTGATGGCATTGGGAGGTAGGACCTCACAGAGGTGATTGATTAGAAGTCGATGTGGTGGCACATGCCGGTCATCCTGTGGTGAGACAGTGCAGCGTGGTGGGAGTGTATGGCAGAACTGCATACCCGATGACCGTGAGAAGCAGAAAGAGTGAGAGAAAGGGGTTAGGGCCCATCTCTTGAAGGTCTACCACCTTCCAACAGTCTACAAGCTGACATCCAAGCCCTCAATGCCCAGGCCTTGAGGAGACATGGCTTCTCTCTGAGTACTTATCTCCTCATTGTTGAGCCGGGCTCTCCCTGTAGTCATTTTTATCCTCACTCTGTTCAGGAGCTGCACTGGCGCCTCTGGCCACAGGACTCTGCCTCCAGGAGGGCCCATTGACCAGCAGCATATCTGTGTACTCAAGCCCATCGCCTGTAGTTGCAGTCACAGTTCAGAGGTAAAGAGCACTGGCTGATCTTCCAGAGGTGCCAGAGTTCAATTCCCAGCAGCCATAGGATGGCTTGGAACCATCTATACAGAGATCGGGTGCCCTTTTCTGGCAAGGAAGTGTACATGCAGGCAGGCAGAACACTGCATAATAAATAAATAAATCTTTTAAAACAAAACAAAAAATCTGGGTCAAAATTCCTAAACCAAGGTGTTGGCAAGCTGTGTTCCCTCCTGCGGCCTCTAGGGGGAGACCCCTCACTTACCCTTTCCTATTGCCAGAGGTCCCCTGGATTCTTCGGCCCATGGCCCCTACACCCATCTTCAAAGCCAGTGCAGCACCTTCACAACTTTACATCTCCTATGTCCTCCTTCATCTCCCTCTCTCTGCCTCCTCTCTGCCAGCTTTGGTTAATAGCACTAACCAATGGCCCCTTTTTCACTCTCTTACATACAACTGAACATATCTTGACAATTAAGACTCATACACACACATGTGCACACACACACATACAGAGAGGGGGTGAAGGAGGGAGGGAGGGAGACAAAGAGAGAGCCTCACTTAAAAATCTACATCCCATCACCTATGTAAAGTACCTTTTAACTTACTAAAATGTATTCACAGGTTCTGGGGATTGAGACAAGGACATGTTTGCAGCTCATTATCCTGTTAGCTGCAGTTGGCAGGCAGCCCGGATGGATAGGGACACTCCAGATCCCCTCTGTCTTAGTTGGGGTTTCTATCGCTATGATAAAACACCATGGCCAAAAGCAACTTGGGGAGAAAGGGGTTTCCTTCAACTTATAGTTCCACATCCCAGACTGTCACTAAGGGAGGTCCCAACAGGAACTCAAGAGCAGCAGCCGGATGCAGAAGCCGATGCAGAGGCCTTAGAGACATGCTGATCACTGCCTTGCTCCTCATGGCTTGCTCAGCCTGCTTTCTCATAGAACCCAGGACCAGCAGCTCAGAGGTGGCACCACCCACAGTGAGACGAGCCCTCTCACATCAATCACCAATCAAGAAAATGTACAGAGGCTTACCCACAGGCCAGTTGGGTGGGAGCATTTTCTCAATTGAAGTCCTCCCTCTTCCCAGCTGTCTCCGGCTTGTGTCAAACTTGCATAAAACTAGCCAGCACACCCTCCTTGGTGGGGGGTGTGGTCTCCACTACCATGATATGAAGATCTTGTGTTGAGCTAAACTGAGCAGGTGAGAAAAGAACTTACTGGGTACAGCAAGATTGCAATGTGGCACATATGTTCTATGGAACATGCAAGGTGCCACAGAGCAAGAGAGTAAGGGAAGACAAGGATTAACAAGAAGGTGAGGGAGATCACAGAAGCTGTGTTGAAGCAATGGTCCTCCCCTGCAAAGATCAGGACTGAAGGCAGAGTCAACATGAGGCTGAGCAGGCAGCTTCTGGGCAGAGGTGTGGAAGGGTGGTCTGGTAGCAAGGCTGTGGTTCTTTGTGCAAGGTCATCATGACTTTTGTGCAAGGCTGTGGTTTGGAGAGTTTTTGGTGACAGTTATTGTTATCAAATAAATATACACAATGATCTCCTTCATGGGTGTCTTCACTTAGATGAGTCCATCAGAACAGATACTGAATTTTAACCCTTGTTATACAGTAGTGCCACGCCCACGACGGTGTCGCCCGCGTGACAAATGCCTTGGATGAGGTAGTTACGTGGGAAAGGGGGGCTCGTGGCCCTCGGGTCTATGTCCCTGGCAACCCCTCATCAATCTGCCCGAATCATGGTGCCAGGCTACACGGAACCACGCAGATCTGCTTGCAGAGGCTGGCTGGCACTCTGCCTTCTTCTCTTTGCAGCTGTAATTATTGCTGTTTCCTTGTATATTGATTCCAGGAAGTTAACTCTTAATGTTCCTGATGTGCCCCATAAAGAGAGTAACGATTCCTCAAAAGTGGCTTCAATACCCCCACCTATGATTCAAGCTCTTAGGCAAACAGTTCAAGAGGGTCCCAAAAGTTTGGGGGAATTCATGAATGATTTAGAGCAGAAAAAACTTATGATTCAGAAAGCCGAAGACTCTAGCGAGGAGAAAATGAAAGTAAAGGTTCAGGCACTCATAGTCAATCCACACGCACAGCCGACAGCAGCTGCAAGGAAGCAGTTACAGGAATTAGCCATTCCTACAAGAATTATTCAGGGACAAATAGAGTTTCTCATCAAGGGTCGATGGTGGCAACCCCCTAACTTTAATCCTAGATATAATAATTATTTAGAGCCATTACCTTTTACAGGAGTTTATGACATACATGGGAACCGATGGGTGAATCATAATGGTATGAGACCTTGAAGTATGATGGTCTTGGGCCTACACCTGTAATGCCAGCTACTAAGGAAGCTGAGGCAGGAGGATAGCAAGTTCAGGTCCTGCCTCAGTTACAGAGTGAGTTCAAGGCCAACCTGGGTAACTTAGCAAGACCCAGTCTCTAAATAAAACAGTGAAGAGAGGATTGGAGACATAGCTGAATGGCAGGGTGCCTGGTTAGCATTCTTGAGGCCCTGGGTTCAATCACCAGGACTGCTGAGAGAAGGGGCTGGAGATTAGGACATAGACTACTGAATAAATGGGTTATCTCAAGAACAGGTATGTTGGGAGCCAGGTGTGATGGCACACAGCTTTAATCCCACCACCTGGGAGGCAGAGGCAGATAAAGCTTTGAGTTTGAGGCCAGCCTAGTCTGCAGAGTGAGTTTCATGTTAGCCAGGGCTACTCATTTAAAAAAAAAAAGATGGGTTGGAGAGATGGCTCAGTGGTTAAGAGCACTGGTTGCTCTTCCAGAGGTCCTGAGTTCAATTCCCAGCAACCACATGGTGGCTCACAACCATCTGTAATGAGATCTGGTGCCCTGTTCTGTCATGAAGATGTACAGGAAGCCAGAACACTCACACACATAAATAAATAAATCTTAAAAAAAAAAAAAAAAGGTTAGGTCTGATGGGCCAGTGAGACAGTTCAGTGGCCAAGGGCCCGTGCTGTCGAGCCTGACAGTGTGAATTCACTCTCTGAACCCCTCATGGTAGAAGAAGAGAACTGACTCCTACCAAACTGTCATTAGGTGTCCACACACATACCTTGACACACCTTGATATGCGAGAGCACACACACACACACACACACACACACACACACACACACACCACTCACAAAGACAAACAGTATTCCTCAGAGATGTTGGGGAACACTATCCTGGACATGACGGGGCTGTAGTGGGTAGCCATCCCAGCATTGGCCTGGAAGCTCCAACCCCCATTGAGGCTTCGGTAATGGTCATGCCCACAAGGCGGGGCGGAGGGAGGAAGCTGAAGACCCAGGATGGAGAGGAGAGAGCTCTCTTGGCTCTGGGACCCTGGACGCTGGAGGTAGACTAAGCAGAGTTCTCCAGAGAACACCGCCGGACTGTGCCGTACCTTTGCCAGACCCTGCAACCTATCCCTTCATTTGTAAGTTACCCCACAAAATAAACCTCCCTTTTAACTACGTGAAGTGGCCTTAATAATTTCACCAATACGGGGCCACTACCATCTTGAAGGCACAGCAGCTGTAATTGCCCACACTCAGGAGTCTTTCAGACATCCATCAGTCCCTCGCCTGAGATCCCAGCCACTCCCTCCTGCATGCTCCCCTTCCTGCCTCTCGAGGGGCTGTCTACCTGTATGTGAAGAGGGGCTGGAGTACACAGGAGATGGAAAGTTAGCTGAAGTGGGGGGGATTCCACATGTAGAGGTTTGGGGGAGACCTGTACCTATGCTGGAGTGGGACTTCCATTGATGCAGCTGTAACCCTTCACCCTTGCACTGTAAGGATACCCGGAAAGCTCATTGGTTTATCAAGCTGGACTGGGATGCAATTGTTTCTTTGGGTTGAGTCCCATCTGGGGTAACTAGATGTTTGTTCACATCCTCCCTGCCCCCCAGGAAAGGCATGTGACAGATGGCACTGCTGATGTTCATTGACTGGGCCTGGATTTCCTGTTCTCCATGGAGGGGATGCTTTCCTATGGGAATACAAGATAAAGGCCATCCCATCTGACTCTTTACCCTGCTTCATTCCAAGCCATCTGTCACATGGAACCCATCAGCTTAGCTTTTGAACTACCAGGGCCATAGACCCTGATAGCATTTTGTGTGTGTCCATATGTGTGCATGCTGGCACACATGTGGCGGTCAGAGGACAATCTCAGGTGGGAGTCCTCAACCTCCACCCTGTTTGAGATATGGTCTCTACAGTTCACACTGCAGCACACCAAGCTGCCGGCCTCCAAGCTTCGGAGAACTGTGTCCACCTCCGGTGTTGCCGAAGCAGGACTGGGATTACAGGCTCTCCTGGTACACATCCTACTTTTTAATTATTTTTATTTTTTTTACAATTGAAATCATTTGGGGGAGGTGGGATGAGGGGCTCAAGTGCCATGGAGCGGAGATCAGAGGACAGCTTTGTGGAGTAAGTCCTCTCCTTCCACCTTTACATGAGTTCCAGGGACCAAACTCAGGTTGCCAGATTTTTGTGGCAAGCATTTCACCCACTGAGCCTTCTAGCTGATCACACATTCAGCTTTTTATGTGGGTTCTGGGGATCAAACTCAGGTCTTCACACTTGTGTGACAAACACTTTTACCCACGGAGCCTGCTCCACAGTCCTGACGGCCACTCTTCAACATAAATTTGAAGCATCTGTCTTTCATGTTTTTTGTTTTTGTTTTATTTATTTTTATTTCCGAGGCAGAGTTCCCTCTGTGTAGATCTGACTGTCCTGGAACTCACTCTGTAGACCAGGCTGGCCTCAAACTCAGAGATCCACTTGCCTCTGCCCCCTGAGTACTGGGATTATACATGGGCACCAGCACCTCCCTGCTGTTTTTCTGTTCTTTAACAGGGAATTGTCTGTTATATCTGTTTACAGGGGACCAAATCAGAGGCACTCCTCCCCTGTCCACGGCCTTAAAGCAGGGAGGTGAGTGGAGAAGGCCTACGTCCACATTCCTGTAAACCCAAAAGTCCACGTGGAGCAGGGGTTTTGTCCTATGCTTCTCAGTGTCCAGTCTTCTGCCTATCATGGAGCAGGTCACTGAATGCCCTGCAATGAGTGAATGAAATATATTGAGTAGATTGGATGAATGAAGGAATAGATGGATGGGTGGATGGATGGATGGATGGATGGAGGGAGGGAGGGAGGGAGGGATGGATGGATGGATGGATGGGTGGATGGATGGATGGAGGGATGGGTGGATGGATGGATGGAGGGAGGGATGGGTGGATGGATGGATGGAGGGAGGGAGGGATGGGTGGATGGATGGATGGGTGGATGGGTGGATGGATGGATGGATGGGTGAATGGATGGGTGGGTGAATGGGTGATGGTTGAATAAATGAGTAAATGGATGGGTGAGTGAATGGTTGTATGAATGAATGGGCAAATGAATGAGTGAGTGAATGAATGAATGAGTGAATGAATGAATGAATGAATGAATGAAAGCTGCCCTTGTGCTGACCTGTCCCAGGCACCAGGGAGAGAAGATGGGAGGAGAGAAAAACGAAGGTAGAGACGTGTCCTCTGGCTGGCACTTGGGCCTTCCCACAGTGAGTGACTCACACCAAGGAAGCAGGGCTCCCCTCTCCCCACCCATCCTTCCTTTTTGGCAGTCTAGTTTAGTCACTGGACTGAACCTGTGTGCCTGTGCTGTTTGTGGGCCCAGCACTCTATTTTTGGCCACAGCCTCCCCACTTCCCCTTTAAGACCCTTGAGTCCCATCTTCACAATCCAGTGCGCACTGGCTTTTCAAGTGGAAGGAGCCATTGGTAGCTTTGGGGCTGAAGCCTGGGACAGAGCTGAGATCACACCAGTGCTCTGTGAGCTGTATCCACCCACCCCCAGACCCCCCTGACACTCTGGGACCTGGCTTTGGGCATGCATCCATCTGTGCATGTATGTTTCTTTCCCTTTTGTGTCTCAGAACATTAGTACAAGAAGTGAGGGAAGTACCTGGGATGACTCATGGGTGTGATACCACAAGTGCACACACTAGGAAGTTAGCGGCAGGAAGATCAGAAGCTCAAGGTCATCCTTGGCTACACAGCAAGTTCAAGACTAACCTGACTATAAAGGATCCTGTCTTAAAAAATCCAGGCCCTGGGTTCGATCCTCAGCTCCACATTAAAAAAAAAAAAATCCAAAGAAGTCATGAAGAATAACCATCATCTCTCCACTCTTTGGAGATGACTTACCCTTGCAGTCGCTTCTGGAGCAATGTGAAAAGTTATAAGAAAAATCATTGCAGCAGATACGGCTTTCAAGCCATTGGTGGTGGCTGCAGACTGGAAACACAGTCACCTTTGGATTAGACTTTAAAATTAACCTGGTAAGAAAATACCATTGTATGGTCCATCGGGGAACAGCGGTTACAACTTACCCTCTCCAACCCAGTGGTGACACATCCTTCCCAAGCCCTTGTACCCCAAAGTCTCCTCTGATTTCATAAAGCTGGACTTTATGATGGGGCTACAGGCATATAGCAGGCATCATTTAAATCATGTTTTCTTCTCCCTTTAAGAAGATATTTTAAACTTTATTTCATCTTCTAGCTAAGAGTCCAGAGGAACTTGCCCCTGACCTTGGAGCCATGGGCTAGGCTCTTCTCCTCAGAGCTAGGTTTAGTTCTCTGTGAGATGGGGGAGCTGATGTTTGGCACCTCCATGACTCCCCTTCCTTCATGTTCTCATGGGTCTTCACTGGTTCTCCACATCCCCCAGCAATCACGAATGTTCCTGCTGAGCAGACACTACAAAGCCAACACTGGTGCCATTCTATATGAACCATGTCACTTCCCAAAGCCCCAAGGGATGCAGCGCTACATCTTCCATACCCACATGAAGAACAAAACACAGGCTTAGAGGAGAGAGCCAGTGGGACAAGCCTCTGTCCCCACAGAGCCTTGGTTCCTGCTCATCTTGAGTGAAGCCAGCGAGGCTCATGACATTGATGGCAAGCAGCCTGCAGGGAGCTCGGAGACCTGGTGGTTAGCATTGAGGGGATCAGGTGACAAGGAGTCACAGGTGAGAGTGAGAGAGGCCTTGCCTGGGCTTTCGGACCTCGCTGTACTCTGCTTCTTGGTCTTGAGATGGCCAAGGGGAAGTCACATTGGCAGGAGAATCCTGGCTCTGTGAGTCGAATACCATGGATGTATAGTGAAGCTCTTCCTGGGGGAATGCCTGCGGAGAGAGACCCCAGATTCAAGCCAAGAGGGGAAGGGTGCACACACCCCTCAACTGCCCAGAACTGGATGCACCGGCCCACCTTGTCAAGCCACAGTGGGAAGTCCCCATGCTGGGTATACCATGGCCAGCAGAGGTAGCCACGATGGCACAACAGTTCTAAAGTTTACTGGCTTGGTCACAGGCTGACTTGTCCCAAAGGGAAAAGGAAGTTAGCTTCCAACCCATTTTGCAATCATTAACTACCAGGTGATGGTTGCCAGTGCCCATATCTGGGAAGACATGAGAACATGTCACATAGTGAAGGAATGGGGCTTTCAGACACATGACACCATCTGAGGAACTAGAGACTGTAGTGGATAGCTGCTCTGTCTATGACCTTGAAGCATTGCGCCTAGAGGATGCAGCAGGTAACTGCTCTACCTGCCTATGACCTTGAAGTACATGCCCCTGGGGCATGGCCTTACAGTGACCCTTAAGACCTGATATGCATGTAGGCAGGCTCTCTTCTCTCCCGCATGGTTTTGGATACCAGACTGACTCAGGCAGCCGGAACAGCGGTCCAGAACCTGAGACTATTCTGTTCTGTGATGTGAGTGTTTCCCCCCTAATAAATTCCTTTGCCCTTTAAACAGACACTGTGGATTTCTCGATATATCTGGTCTGGTGACTGCCGTGGGGCACAAACCCACGACCCTGAGATTAGGAGTCTCAAGCTCTATTGACTGAGTTAGCTGGGCTTTTTTCTTTAAAAGAGAGGAGAGAGGGGTCATGAAGTCCCTTCTTCCATTTATTTATTTGTTTGTTGTTTATTAATTATCCTGGCATGATCGGACTTTGGACGACCTGGGAATTGAACCCAGTTCTTCTGGAACATCAGTCAGTGCTCTTAACTGCTGAGCCATCTCTCTCCAGCTGCTTAAAATGAGGACATTGGGGTCCCTGCACACATCTCATTCTCAAAAGACACTGGCATGGGGCTGAAGAGATGGCTCAGTGGTTGAGAGCACTGGTAGCTCTTCCAGAAGATCTGGGTTCAATTCCCAGCACCCATATAGCAGCTCACAACTGTCCGTAACTCAGTTCAGGGGATCTGACACCCTCATACAGACATACATGAAGGCAAAATACCAATACATGTAAGTGAATCATTTTAAAAATAAGGGGAAAAAAGACACTGGCACAAGCGAGGGGATCATAGCTTGGGTGATCCAGAGTGGATGTGGGACAGAACCGTTCCTTATTCTCCTCATGGAGCAGAATCAGAAGCCTGGGTTGGATGGGACCAGAGTAGACACTTTTTCAAAGCAGTGTATGTCACACATCTCCTGCCACCAAACTATGGCATCCCTCAGGGCATCCAAGAAGGGCTCAGTGGGCTCTGAGCCTGGGGGTGAGTGGGGAAAGTCTCCCCAGAAAGCTTTTGATGTTTATCTCTCTCAGCTTCTGTTCGACCCTGCCTGTAAACAGTGGGTCACACCCCAGGAGGCTGCCTGCCCCACTGTGTTTGAAGGTCACTGAGTCTGAGGCTTGACCACACCCTTAAAGAAGAATTGATACCAAAGGGATGAGGGGACCAACACAAGGAGAAATAACAGGTTCTGATGTGTTGACTGTCAAGGTCTTGATACTGGTGGCCACTCCTATAATCCTACTTCCTACTCCAGCTACAGTGACACGTGGCCTTTCCAAGGGCCTCCACTGAGTCTCCACCTGCCCTGTCTTCTATACTACCATCGTGAGCCAGGCTGGCTCTCTGTCCTCCCCCACCCCTGTGCTACCATTGCATGGCCCAGGATCCTCATGCAAGAGAGTCAGGCTCTCAACTTACCACTGTGCTATATTCCACCTCTACGTGACTTGGTAGCTCCGGCTCTTCCCTCAGGGGCCATGTGTGCAGCTGCAAATTCACATACTGGGACTCGCTCTGCTCCGCAGCCTGCAGAAGGTCAAGTATTATCCATGGAGTCCCTCCCTTCCACCCCCCTGCCCTGTTTCTCTGAAGACATCTCCTTCCCACCACATTATGTAAGCCCTGGACTTTCCCATTCATCCTCCACCCTCACCCTGTTCTCTCTAGGATCCCACCACCACCACCCCGCCCCACCCCATCCAAGTCCACTGTCCTGGCCAGAGGGGAACAGACTGGACAGAACCTGGGACAAGAGTTGATCACTACATCTCCAGGTAATGTCTCTTGTTCTGGGACAACTGCGTCTACCTGTAACAGACCTATCACTTCTACCAGCCCAGGAACTCCCTGACAGCCTTATGGCCCCTCCCTACCCAGCCACCCTGGCTCACCTCCTGCCGTAGCTCCCTTGCCTGCCTGAGGTTCTGGGATAGCTCTGGATGTTTATCAGCTAGAGATAGAAAGAGAAGGGGGTGAAACTGTAGAAAAAAGTGGGCAGGGGAGGAGGGGTGTGCTGTACTCTGAGAAAGGCTTTTCTTAGAGACTTCAGCCATAGGTCTGGGAGTTCTAGAAAATTCAGTAGCAGTAGAGATGCTATAATATTGTTAAGTGTAAAATTACAGGTTTACGTGGTATGAAGTTGTGTTTTGTTTTTAGGGGGGTCTTACTATGTTGCCCAGGTTGCTCTCAAACTCTCCTAATCCTCTTGCCTCAGTTTCCCAAGTGGTGAGAGTATAGGGATGCGCCATGTTGGCAATGAAACAAGATCTTTAGGAAATCACACAAGGGACTGGAGAGATGGCTCAGAGATTAAGAGTACTGGCTGCTCTTCCAGGGAACTTGAGTTTGGCTCCCAGGGCCCACGTCAGTCAGCTGACAACTGTCTGTAACTCCAGCTCCAAGGGATCCATATTCGCTTCTGACCTCCAAAGGTTCCACGCCCCCCCCCTCTCCTTCACACACACACACACACACACACACACACACACACACACACACACATCACGTACAACCCCCCCCCCCAACACATATACACATAATTAAAACATGGGACTGTTTATTTATTTGGTTGGTTGGTTTGTTTTGTTTTGTTGAGACAGGGTTTCTCTATGTAGCCCTGGCTGTCCTGGAACTCACTATGTAGACTAGGCTGGCCTCAAACTCAGAGATTTGCCTGCCTCTGCCTCCCCAGAGCTAGGATTAAAGGTGTGTGCCACCACTGCCCAACCCATAAATATTTTTCTCCCTATTTTTTCCTTCTTTTCTTTCTTCCTTCCTTCCTTCCCTCCTTCCCTTCTTCCTTCCTTTGTTTCTTTCTTTCTTTCTTTCTTTCTTTCTTTCTTTCTTCCTTCCTTCCTTCATTTCTTTCTTTTTTATTATTTATTTAATTTGGGGGGGGGGGGTGGAAAAAACTTAAAGAAATCACATCTGCACAGATAAAAGACCAGAAGGAACTCACACACCTCTAGTACAGTGGCTGGTTTTCTGGGAGATGGGATTTTGACTTACCATGTACCTCAGATAATTTCTTTTTTCTCTGTTGCTTTTACTTATTTCTCAGGTTTCCTACAGCAAATCCTCTCCTCAGCCCCTCTTTTCTGTTTTGTTTTTTGAGGCGGAGTCTTCCCTATGTCTTCCTTTGGCTGGCCTTGAACTCATGGCTGTCCTGTTGCCTCTGCTTCCCAAGTGCAGAGATTACAAGAGCCAGCACAGTGAGCCTCCTACATCTTTCTTAAAGGGGAAGCTATCTGTGGGGTCACAGTGTTTCTGGGTGAAAGGGCACCCAAGTGATGTGCTGGGACTCACAGAACTGGAGCTGTCCAGGCTGGGAAAGTTCCCCTGTGGTTAGTGGAACCACGTGAAGGCTACAGCTCAGGAGGCCCCCCAAGAGGGACTGGAGAGCCAGGCAGTGGTGGCGCACACCTTTAACCCCAGCACTTGGGAGGTAGAAGCAGGTGGATCTCTGAGTTTGAGGCCAGCCTGGTCTACAGAGTGAGTTCCAAGACAGCCAGGGCTACACAGAGAAACCCTGACTTGAGAGACAGAGACAGAGAGAGACAGAGGGTCTGTAGATCAGAGTGGCTTCATTTCTGCTACCACATCCTCACTGAAGAAGCCTCAAAGGGCTTTAGCAACATGAATGAAGATGGCCCTGAGGGCCCTCTGCTTCGTAAGGTCATAAAGTCTCAGCACAGGAAGGAAGCCAGCTTCTCCCCTGAGGGAGGCCCGGCCCCTTTCTTCCTGTCCTTTTGTCCCTCTGTCCTGTGCTTGCTCACGGTTCTGTTTGTTGAGAACACTCTTGAGAACTCGGGGAGGGTGGGACCTCAGGTTCCCAGGAGCTTCCTGGGTGTCTGTGTGACTAAAGATCCTAAACCCAGCCACGGCCCGGGCCGGAAGCAGTGCACAGGCTACATGAGGTGGCAGCCAGGGATGCTGGTGAGAACCATCTGATACAAAAAGAACCGTGATAGCCGAGGTGCAGGGGGACACCCAGGAGGGCCTCAAGGAAAAAGAAGTCCAAGGAAAGAAAATCTGAGGGCAGCGCTTGGAGACTAGGGACTAGGCCTGGGGAGGCCGGAGTTAATATTCTGACCCGCCCCTGGGCACCGCCCTGCATCCTGATTTAAAAGCCTCATTTTGGGGAAAGGCCCCTCCCCTTCCTCTCTCTCTTCTGCGTTTCCTCCCACAGGGTGTGCACCCCTCGACCCCTCTTTCTCTGTCCATTTCCGTGCCCGTGCAGCATCTGGGTCGGGAATGAATGTCCACCGCCACCCCTGCTGCCATGCCCACAGGGCGTGGGTCGCCCACCAGCCAGCTGCTGCATCTGCCCAGCATGCCAGCATGTTTCCCTGCACACACGGGATACCCTGGCGAGACAGGGTTCCCACGTGCAATATATCACAACAGCCAGAACTTTCATACAGAGTAAATCCAGGAGAGAGGGAGGCTGAGGTTCCTGCCCCATAACCAAAAGTCACAAGAATGTGTCGGGGGCGGGCACCATGCAGGCAAGGTATATACTGTGGAGGCCTGACTGCCCTGCAGAGTCTCTTGAGAGTGTGGGAAGCCACTGAAGGTTTTAAACAGAAGAAGGCACTGCCCCACCGGCAGCCACTGAGGCCCCAGAGAAAGGCCTCCAGGTAGCTATCTCATGAGGTGTGGAACCACTACACCCAGGGACACCTCTGGGTCCTTCCTCTAGGGTCATCTCGAGTGTGTGCCCTGAGGGTGTGTGCTTAATGTGGTGCCTGTTTTGAGAACTGGGACAGAGCACTGAGGTGAAAGACTGTGGCCAGAGTCCACCATCCTGGAGCAGGGACAGAAGGACACAGGAAGTTAACTCACCTTTGATCTGGTGCTTCCTGAACATCCTCCAGGCCAGCAGAGAGGTCCCCACCAACAGAAACAGCAGAAGAGCTAACACAGTCAGCAGCACCGAGAGGCTTTAAGGGGAGGGAGTCAGTTATTCAGTGCTGGGAATTGAACCCAGGCCTTCATGCACGCTAGCCAAGTGCTCTACCCAGTCCCCAGGTATATCACCAACCCCTGACTTTGAAAACAGACACATAAAGTCAAGGTGTTAAAAAAGATAGGTGAGATGAGTCAGTGGATAAAAGCACTTGCCATGCAAGCCTGAGGTAATGAGTTCAAGCCCCAGAACCCACAGAAGAAGCAGAGAACTGACTGCTGAAAGTTATGCACACATGTACACCTACTCACACATCATAATAACCTTTAAAATTTTATGACGCTGGGAGTGCTGATCCACAACTTTAATCCCAGTGCTCAAGAGGCAGAGATAAGTGGATCTTTGTGAGTTCAAGGCCAGCCTGGTCTATACAGGCTAACCAAGGCTAGGTAGTGAGACCTTGTCTCAAAAATACATACATACATATGTACATGCACACACACACACACACACACACACACACACACACGGGATTTTTTGTTTTGTTTTTTGGATTTTTGTTTTGTTTTGTTTTTCAAGACAGGGTTTCTCTGTGTAACCCTGGCCATCCTGGAACTTGTTCTGTAGACCAGGCTGGCCTCAAACTCAGAGATCTACCTGCCTCTGCCTCCTGAGTGTACCACCATTGCCCAGCTTAAAAACAAAACAAAACAAAACAAAAAACAAAAAACCTTTTTTATAAAAATCAACAGCATAATGACTTCTATCTCTCATTACACACACACACACACACACACACACACACACACACACACACACACACACACACCACTGTTCAGTCCCAACAAAGCAGGGCTCTGCCTGTCTTGAACATCTGTAGGTTAGCCTCCAAAAGCAGCATGTGTGGGTCCTGCGTTTTGCCTTGTCTGGTAGCCACATTGTGCCTCTAGGTTGGCAGAAAACTTGTGGGAAGGTTTCCAGGTGTGGGGTAGTGAGGAGAGGCCAGACCTTGGTCCCTGGGTCCTGGGAGAGAGGCCCCATGTGTCCTGGGACAGCTTTGAATATGGTCAACACATTTGCAAACCATGACATCATATCACAGTGTTCAAAGGTCGGACACCCGTGCCTGATGCTGGAGAATTTGCTAGTAGGAGCCCCTTGCTTGTGTTGTGATGTTGATGTGATGCTTGTGGGAGTGTCCAGACCTCAGTCTATGGACCTTGTCCATTTGGCCCTGTGTAGTGATAAATACAGCCCGACATCAAATTATAAATTTACTTAAAGTATGCTGAGGTGGGGTGGTTGGGTGTTGATTTTTCCCCTGATATTTTTGTAACTTGAATGCATGGCTCTTGGGTGTGAACTTTATAGGTGTTATATAATGTTGTGTCCTAATGTTGAAAGTCTAGATGTGCCTGTACATAGCTAAGAGGTGAGATTACAGAATGAGGCTGCTCACCAGGAACCAGAGAGGGGAGGGGCTAGAGACAAGTTCATCCACATGCCAGCAGTTCAGCCTGTGGTGCCTACTTCATGAGGCCCCAGTAAAAACCCTGGAAAGCAGATGTGGGGAGCTCTTGGTGGAGACACACAGAGGCCCCCTGGGGATGATGCACCCTGACCCTGCCTAAGTAGAGGGTACTGGGACACTTCTTGGGGCTCTCCCAGTCTGGCCTTGCCATCTCTTCATTTGTCTCCTCATGATCTTTGTAATGATAAAAATCATAAAAGTATGATAAAAACCTTTTCCAACAGTGATGACTCCAGTGAATTTCTGAACCCAAGAGGATCATGGGAGCCTCAACATTTATAGTTAAAAGTTAGAAGTGCAGGTGACCAGAGCCCTTAACCTATAGAATCCCTACTAACTCCAGTCAGTTCCAGGTTCCATTTGCAGTGCCCAGTTAGTGTCTCAAGACGGGAGCTCTCAGCTACTGCTCCAGCACCATGCCTGCCTGACTTCTACCATGTTCCCATCATGATGGCCATGGACTCTAACTCTCTGAAACAGTTAGCCCCAAATAAACGCTTTCTATTATAAGCTGCCTTGGTCATGGTGTTTTATAACAGCCATAGGAAAATAGCTAAGACGTGTGATAACGAAGATTATCACGAGGTTGAAAGAGAACATTCTGTGAAGCACTAAGCCATGCACGACGGGATGTCACCAGCCCTTTTTCATGTTACTCTCCTTCCATCACACTGTGGGTCCTCCTCAGCCTGAGCTCTCCCTGTCCTCAGCACAGGCAGGCCCAGTGTGGCCAGTGACCTATGGCCTCCTACCTGGACTGGAGCCCATGACACAGGAGGTTCTGGCCAGCAGGGTATGACAGCAGCACATGGCCACAGTGCCTACTTAAGCCCCTCCCAGGAGAAGGGCCACCACCTTCAAGTCAGGAACCAAGGGTTCTTACCCCAAGCCCTCATAGTTCTGGTAGCCCTTCTCCTGAGGGGACCACATAGCTAGAGTGGCTACCTCCAGGTCAGGGACCAGGGCACCTCACCTCAAGCCCTCGGGCTCAGGATGCTCATGGCGATCCTTTACGATGGATCCTTGGGTAGAACACTCAGTGGCCAGGCTGGTGGTCAGGCTGGTAGTCAGGCTGGTAGCCAGGCTGGTGGGCACTGTAGGCATCCTTGGTGTTATAGGTCCTGGAGATAAAACCACAGATCAGACCTAGGGAATCTCCTCAGACTCTGCCACTGGCCGATAGCTTGCTTCCTTCTTTCCTTCCTCCCTCCCTCTTTCCCTCATCTTCTCCTTCCCTCCGTCCTCCCCTCCCTCCCTCCCTTCTTTCCTCCTTTTCTTTTTCTCTTTACTCTTTGAGACAGGGTCTCCATATGGAGTTTATAGCCCTGGCTGTCCTGAACTTGTGATCCTCCTGCCTCTGCCTCCTGAGTGCTAAGATCACAGGCGTACACCACCCTGACTAGCTGCCAATGGGTTGTCTTTGAGCTGATTTCACACCAGAGGAAGGATCAGGATGGGACATCCTCCTGAATCAGCTGATCATTTGCACGTATGACACAACTGCCACCCCCAACCCACCTGAGTCAACACCACACGCTAGGTCTGCTCTCCTCCAACCTCACACATGCTGCCAACGAGAACTAACTGCAAAGCTGGCTTGTCACCAGTGAAAGGATCCTCTGCACACAGCACTGTCCCCCCTAATGACTCTCTGCTCAGCCCGCAATGCACCCATGGATTCTAGTTTCCATGGGTCACTGCACAGGACACAGATCTCTGTCCTGGCCACACTCTACTCTCTCTGCCTCCCATCCCCCAATGGACCAGCACCTTCCTCCCCCCAAGATGCAGCTACTCCAGGATGCCTCCCTGATCATTGCCCTGTCCCTGTCTGTCCCTCACACCCTGTCCATTCCCCCACCACACAATGTACTCTCAGGCTCTGAGCTGATTCCTGCCCCAGAAATTCCTGACACTTTGCTGCTGTCGTGGTTCTATAGTGCTCATTAGGAGACTCACCTAGGTGCTTACCTGGGAGCACAGACACCACAACCTTGAAGGAGTCATCGATCCCCAAGGAAGGATCAAGCCTCAAGTTGTCATCAAACAGTGGTATATCCACTCCACACTTGTAGGTGCCTGCATCCTCCAGGGTGAGGCTCTCCAAAGTCACTGTGAAGGTGAGGTTGGCTGGATGGTCCCTGATGGACACTCGGCCTTTCCCAGCTTCTTTTGAGTGTCTGGTCTTGACAATCAATTTACACGGTGATAGCAGTGACACTCTGCACCAGTATTTGTCATTAGTCTTGTATTTCTCCTCGTACTGACACTGCACACTCAGGGATTCCCCCACAGTGCCTGTCACGGTGCTGGGGCCACGCAGAGGGACACAGCCTGGAAAACACAAGCCCCAATTCTGCACCCTCACAGCTGGATGGGAGTAGGTCCTCCAAAAGTTCCACCCTGCATCTCTTGACTTCCCATCAACTAATCACCCCTCAGCACCCTCCCCTTCTGCCCTAATATTTCCTTTGGCCATAATCCCCCCAGTCCCTCCCACTCACTAGGGCTTCATGTTTTCAAACATGCCAGCCCTGGGCATCTCAGGACCTGGGAGAATAGCCACAGCCCCATGTGGTCCCACCACAGGAATACGAGCCAGGGCAGAAGAGGGTGGCCAGCTGTATGACCTGCTCCCTCAATGTCCTCATGATCCTGTGACCAGGAAGAAGAGTTGGGGGTGGGCAGAAAATGGGAGGGTTTGCTCTTTCAACCTAGGTTTACTTTGCTGATTTTGAGGTTCTGTTTTTTTTTTCAAGATTTTATTTTTATTTTATTTTATGTATTTGTTTGTTTGTTTGTTTTGGTTTTTCAAGACAGGGTTTCTCTGTGTAGTTTTGGTGCCTGTCTTGGATCTCGCTCATGTAAACCAGGCTGGCCTCGAACTCACAGAGATCTGCCTGGCTCTGCCTTCCCAGTGCTAGGATTAAAGGCATGCACCACTGCTGCCTGGCTAGACAAGGTTTTTCTATGCAATCCTGGCTGGCCTGAAACTCATTGTGTAAATGAGGCTCAAACTCACAGAGACCTGCCTGCCTCTGACTCCAGAGTGCTGGGGTTAGAGATGCCTTTCTTTGGAGGGTGGCCATGTATAGGTGGCCCCTGCCCCAGTGGATAACCCCACATACACACAGAGGAAGTGCTAATTAGACTCAATGGGTATTAAAAAAAATAAAATAATAATAAAAATAAAATAATAATAATAATAAGAAGAAGAAGAAGAAGAAGAAGAAGAAGAAGAAGAAGAAGAAGAAGAAGTTGGGATGGACTTGGGGGGAGTTGGAGGGAGGGGTGAGGGTTGGATATGAGCAAACTACATTGTTCACATATATGAAATTTTCCAAGAATAAAGGAAAGTAGTCTGTGGGTGTAATGGTACACACCTTTGATCCCAGCACTCTGTTAGTTCCCTCCATGACAGCTGCCTGCCTCTGCCACCAAAGAGTTAAGGTACATCATCACCTGTTGCCAGGGGCCTTTCAACTGTCAGCTGTGGGACATGTGCACCCCTTAGAAATGCCCTCCAGGCACAGCCCACTCTCCTGCCTCTCTTGCCTTTCTTGTCTCTTGCTCCTCTTTCCTGTTCTCTGTCTGTCTCTCTCCCTGCCTGTCTGCCTGCCTCTCTCATGTCTCCACTCTGACATGGGCCTTCACTCCCCTCCCTCTTGCACTAACTCTGTTGTGTGTGGCGTGTTTGCTTAGTGGCACACCTTGGCAGGGCCTGCCGAAAGCTACCCACTTCACCTTTCTTTTTTTATCCTTATACTCTGGTGGCAGAGGAAGGCAGACTCAGTGAGTTTAGGGTTAGCCTAGTCTACATAGTAAGTTCCAGTGCTACACAGTGAGACCCTGTGCCAAAAAGAAAAGAAAAAAAAGATTATCAGGGCATGGTGGTGCACACCTTTAATCCTAGCACAGGTAGATCACTGAGTTTGAGGCCAGCCTGGTCTACAGAGTTCCAGAACAGCCAGGGATACACAGAGAAACCCTGTCTTGAAAAACCAAAAAAAGAAAGGGAAGGAAGAGAGGGAGGAAGACAGGCAGACTAACTCTCTTCATGTACTTCACCAACACACACCTCTCCGGGCTTCCCAGCACAGCCACTGTCCTCTCACACTGGTACCACCTTCTGTGCCCTCCTCTTTCCTACTCTAAGCCATCTAAAATCCCTCTTGGCACCCCTCCTGGGCAGCCCTTACAGTGTATGACTTGTCCCTTGTTCTGACAGCTGGGTCCAGAGTGAGCTCCTAGCCCCTTCCCCCTGAGCAGTGTGGACTCTTGGCCATCCACCCCTACACAGAGGACGCAGCTGCCACATTCTGTGTTGTGCACAGAGAAATCCAGGCTCCAGCGCCTTACGTGGCACCTCCCTGAGGCCTCCCACCCTCCTGGGCAGACAGCCTCCTCACCTGGAAGCCAGAAAAGCAGCAGCAACAGCGTGGGCAGCCACAGCGCTGAGACCAGTTGGGTCATTTCTCCCACACACAGGTCACCGGCAGCCAGGCCACCGCTGGACCCTCCGCGGTTCAGTCCCCGTCAGGGACGGTCAGTTGCTGAATGCCACTTCTGCTTCTCTTTGTATCTGTTTTGTCTCTGGCTTCTCTTAGTTCTGTTCCTGGAGCTATTGAGAAAATGAAACAATCTGGGGGCGCCAAGGCCAGCTGAGGAAGCCCGGGTGAGGCACAGACCCCATGACTGCCAGGGTGAGACCTGTAGCTCTGGGGCCTGCTGGCCCCTGCTTGCCTCTGGCTCAGGGAGCAGGGCCAGGCTTCTTTCTGACTGGTGCCTAGTCACTACTCTTGTGGGCAGGATGGCAGCCTGGTGGGAGGAAGTCCCTACTGCCCCTGCCTGGGTTCTACCCACTGTAAGGCCTTTCCGGGAGCTTGGCTCCCATGAACCCCAGCTCTAGGCCTAGAGCCCCAAAAGTTAATAGCCCCAGAGTCCCTGAAAGGGTGCCTGGTCTTAGAAATGTGTCTTCTGTTTGACCAGGAGCTCTCCAGGCTGTGACCTTCTTTCCTGGGAAGCCTCATTGAACCTGAGAAGGGATCCAGGCAGCCTGCAGGTCCTCTCTTTCCCTTGTCCACTGAGACACCACACATGTACACACATGCCTCCTGTGAACTCCCCCAGCTCATACAGAATGGCCGTGAGAGCCCAGGAAACCCTGACCTTAGTGGTTATTAAACCCAGAGACAGCCTGTGCTAACGATGAGGTACCTAGAACTCCTTCCTTCTAGATCCTTCTGAGTGTCTCATGCTTTCTTCCTTCCTGCCACAAATGCCCTCCGCCGCAAAGACACTTGCTTGTTATACTGCCAGAAGAGTGGAAGACAGAGCCTTCTGGTCCCTTTGGAAACTTCTCTGATGGCCAGGTGCAGTGACACACCTCTATTATCCAACTACCCTGGAGGATGAGGCAGGAGGGTTGCTTGAGCTCAGAAGTTTGGGGACAGACTGGAGGGACTCAGTCTCAGCCACAACAAAAACCGCCACCTTGGTAATGGTGATAACATCACAGGTCAACTAAAGATCAGTAAGAAACTGTCTTCTAGATACATGTCTTGGTCAGTGTTCTGTTGCTATGAAGAGACACCATGACCACAGCGACTCTTATAAAGAAAACATTTAGGCCAGGTGGTGGTGGTTCACGCCTGTAATCCCAGCACTTGGGAGGCAGAGCCAGGTGGATCTCTGTGAGTTCGAGGCCAGCCTGGGCTACCAAGTGAGTTCCAGGAAAGGCGCAAAGCTACACAGAGAAACCCTGTCTCAAACAACAACAACAACAAAAAAGCATTTAACTGGGGCTTCTTACAGTTTCCGGGATTTAGTCCCTTGTCATCATGGGGGGAAGCATGGCAGTGTGCAGGCAGACATGGTGCTGGAGAAGGAGCTGAGAGTTCTACATCCAGATCTGCAGGCAGCAGGAAGAGACACTGGGACTGGCTTGAGCATTTGAAATGCCAAAATCCACCCCCAGTGACACACTTCCTCCAACAAGGCCACACCTCCTAATGCTTTCAAATAGTGCCACTCCCTGGTGACTAAATATTCAAATCCATGGGCCTATGGGGCCGTTCTCATTCAATCCACCACAATATTTTTGAAAGTAAAAATAGGTTGGGTGGTGGTGGCGCACGCCTGTAATCCCAGCACTGGGGAGGCAGAGGCAGTGAGTCTGAGGTCAACCTGGTCTACTTAGTCAGTTCTAGAATAGCCAGAGCTACATAATGAGACCCTAACTCAAAAAAACTAAAATAATTTAAAAAATTGTATTTATGTACATGTGTGTGCCTGCTTGTGTGTGCAGTACTTTTGGAAGCCAGAAGAGGGCACCAGATCCCCTGCAATTGGATTTACAGATTTTATTTTGTTGTTCTGTTCTGGTTTGTTTTGTTTAGCTTACATTTCCAGGTCACAATCCATCATAGAGAAGAAACACTGCTTGCTAGCTTGTTCCCAGGCTCACGTTCTGCTCCCCAGCTCATACAGCCCAAGACCACCTGCCCAGGGACGGTACCACCCACAAAAAGATGGGTCAATCAAATCAATCAAAACCAAGATAATCCCTCACAGACATGGCCACCTGTCGATCATATCTGGCAGTCTCCCAGTTGTGACTCCCTCAGATGGCCACTCTAGGATATATCAAGTTGACAGCTGAAGCTAACAAGGACACTGACTTTTACCTTGTTGTACTAAATGCAAGAGGAGTCCTACTTGGTGGTTTACATAGCCTGATCACTGTAAGAGTCACAGAAATGTGGACACCCCCTCAAGATGTCCTATGATCCAAAGGCACTGCTGTGGGCTTGAACACCCAGGCTAGACAGAGAAAAAGGAGACTAGGCACTCGTGTGGCTGGTTCACTTGTATCTGAATGACCCTGAGCAAAACCCATGGTTTGTAAACTGGCTGTGATGAGCACAGACCCATAATTCCAGATCTTGGGAGGTTGAGGCAGGAGGATCAGCTGTTCGAGGTCATTCTTGCTATATAGAGAGTCTGAGTCTAGCCCAGGCTACGTGAGAGCCAGACTCAAGAAAGAAGTGGGGGTGCTGGGAAGATGGCTCAGTGGTAAGAATGCTTGTTGTGCAAGCGTGAGGACCTGAGTTCGGGTCCCCAGCACCCATGTAAAAATCTGGACATGGTGACACTGTAAGAAATAAATCCTGATGGTCCATTCTCAGTATGAGGCATGCTCAGAGCTCATAAAAAGAAGCCACAGGTATGCAGGCAAAGCTAGGCTCCTCTCCCCGATAGCTGGTGTCTCAAAGTGCCTGCTTGTCTCAAAACTCTGGGAGATGGGAAGTTGCTAGGTGAATGAGCTCAGCATTAGGAAAAAGGAGGCAGTCTCATGCTCCAGGATATTCATTAGACAAAGCTTTGCATCCTGAACCAATAGAGTGGGGGGGGGGGGGCTATGCTGGAAGAATGTGAAGATTGTGACTGTCTAAGGTACTAGCCTATGGAAAAGTGGTCTGGAACTGGGGACCATCTTATGCCAAATCAGTGCACCAGCCATCTTTGCCTTTTCTCCATGCTGGCACCCCTTTGTGCAGATTATTAAAAACTGCCTCACTTTCACTAGTGTCTGTAATTTATCACAGAGTTAGGGCCTTGTTTCCCACAGCATGTATCTGAGGGTGGGGATGATATAGAGACAGGATCCCTGGGGCTTGCTGGCCAACAGTCTAGTCAAAAATGGTGAGTTCCAGGTTCAGTGAGAGATGCTATCTCGGGGAAATAACATGAAGAGCAATAGAGGAAGACACTGGACCTCCTCTGCCTTCCACACACTCGAACACAGGAATATACACCTGCACACACTCATGCCCACACAGAGATCCCATGGCTTATGGAAAAGGTCAGCAATGACATCTGTGGGAATGAGTGGTGTAGTAATTGTGAGGATACTTGAATGTGAGTGTCCCTTAATGTCCTAGGCTCATCTCCTCCCAAGAGGAAACGACTCCATTTTTAGTGAAAGGCAATAGGAGCATTAGATCCAATGGGAGGAGGATGCATTGTGAAGCATCTCCTGGAGGCTATTTTCCTTGAACTATTGTAAAGAGGAGCTGGTCTGAGCCCATCTCTGCCATATCTAATCCATCGAACAACCCTGACAAGCAGCCCAAAGACACAAAGGAAGACACAGAATGGTAGAAAATCACCACAGGACATTGAGGTACCAAGGAATCAATGCTCCCTCACAAGTTCCTGATGCCCATCACTAGACCTGATGTGGGAGAAGAACCTGAGGACCACAAGGCTCAGCCCTTCTTTGGGGAGCCCTCCCCTTTGGCTAGAGCTTCTTCTCAGGATGGACTCAAGGTAGATGACATTGAGGAAGGGTGCTGAGGTGACAGATTGGGGCCATTGACTCCTGCACATTGGACGACCCCCAGAAAAGGTGTGGAGGTGTTCCTGTGTTGCTGTTTCCCCGGGCTGAATGTGCCTGCCATTTTGGATTAGTGAGGCTATAATCAACCTGCCCAAGACCCTCAGGAGATCAGGTCAACTGGCATTCCTGCACAGAGATAGGGGCAGGCTCAGGAGCCTTCACCCTATCCTTCTTCCTCAATTATAGAAGAGGGAAATACTTCTCTGGGTCTTTTCCTGCTGCAGCTATTTTAAGTTATACCAGTTGTCCAGGGCCTCTGCAGCTTTTCTTGGGTTATCTGTGCTGTGGGTGGAACTCCTCCTCAGTGTCTGTAAGTCACCCGGGGGGGGGGGGGGGGAACTTCCGCATGGTCTCACCTCTTTGAATCACCCATGCCTCTGTAAGTAACCATAATAAAGTCATGGGTTCACCATGCTGGACTTGACAGAATTCTTTTTTGGGTCCATTGGCGTTCTCTGTATCTGGGATGAGGTGCTCTCCTGCTCACCTCTTTCTGGGATCAACAATCCTTTCTTTGCATATCTCCAAGGATTCCAGGGATGGCTTTGAGCCTTTGAGTGTCCCAGTGCGAGTCAGAGGCTGGGCCCCAAGCAAGCACTGGGAAACAGGAAGCGGGTTTGTGTGGCTGTTTCCCATGGTAGGAAGAAAAGCTCTGTGGCCACATGAGTACCCAAGAAAAGCAGAAGGAACGGTCTTCCCTGTACACCCTAATGTGTGAGTGCTTCTGCTGTGACCCCAGTGTATACAACTTGGGATTTGTGAAAGCTGACACAGAGGCAAAGACACAGACTACCTGAGACAAGCCCTAAAGAGGCGACTTCCTCTGGACGGCCTTAGGACTGGGAAGTCTGGGTTGCCCTCAGCTGCCAAGGCCACTCCACACCATCCGGCCTGGCCTGCCTCTTTTAGACCTACCTGCCTTTCTTTGTCCCACCATCCTGCCCATCTCTGGGATATTAACCTTGGCTGGCAGATCCTGAAGGAACCCAGGCGACTTGAACCCATGTCCAATGTGTCCCTTGGCCCCCAGCTGGTGACGATGGCCGTGATAGGTCCCTCCTTGTCTTAGGGTTTTTTTATTGCTGTGAAGAGACACCACAGCCACAGCAACTCTTACAAAGAAAACATTTAATTGGGGTGGCTGGCTTACAGTTTCAGAGGTTTAGTCCATTATCATCATGATGGGGAGCTTGGCAGTGTGCAGGCAGATGTGGTGCTGGCTACATCTTGACCAGAGGCTGCAGGAAGTCGACTAACTGTCACAATAAATGAAGCTTGAGAAAAGAGACCTCAAAGCCCGCCCCACAGTGACACACTTCCTCCAACAAGACCATACCTACTCCAACAAGGCCACACCTGCTAATAGTGGCACTCCCTTTGGGGGCCATTTTCTTTGAAACCAGCACACTCCTAGTCCTGGGTGTTGTGATGGCAGGGAGGAAAGGGGGTCTGTAGGCCAGCAGATGGTAAGGTTGTATAACTTCTGTTTATATGTTTTCTTTTTTTATGACAAAAACAACTTGTGGGATTTGTTGGTCTCATAGTCTGAGGATAAATGGTATCACCGCAAGAAGTCATCAGCTGAGCCCTTGAGACCGGTCCACTTCACCTACATCACTGTTCCTCACAGGTCCAGACAGTTAGGTGGTCTGTGCACCTGGAAGTAGATGCAATGGCAGCATCCAGCCACTGACCATCACCTTATATGCGCTTACACATGCATCTAACCTAAGATGCACAAAGATGGCAGTATCTGAGAGAATGACTATTCCCAGCCCTGAGCTCATGTCTCTTCTGAGACATGGAGAGTGGTCAGGACTCCCTCCACAGAATGGGTAAGGAGCAAGTGGTACCTCTGCCTCTGGGAGATCCCTCAACTGTGACAATGAGGCATCTTGGAAGGGAAGGGAAAGGCAGAGCTAGGAGCTGGAGTGGGGGGCGGGGTGTGTGTGGTGTCCTCACTCAGATTTCTCATATGCAAAATAGAAGCCCTACTCCTCACTCTGCCCACTTCATGGGTCTTTAGAAAGCTAAAAAGGAAATCAGACGGGTGTGACACACATGCCTGTGATCCTAGCACTTAGGAGGCTGATGCAGGAGGATCACAAGTTTGAGGCCAGTCACACGCCTATGTTTATCTCTACTCAAACTAGATGACTTACTTGCAAGATTCCACATCTGTCATATTAGCCCCCAATTCCCCTGCCATGACCCCTGGGAAAGGGACCACACAGGATGTGGGAGACTTGGATGGAAAAGAAGCAGCGGGGAGGGTCTCGGCTGCCATCAGAGGCGCACAGTGGGGGAGCCAGGTTGGGCAAGTGAGGGAAGGAAAGTAGAAAGCCTCACAGGAAGTGACTGGCTCCCAAGGCTTCAGCACCATGACAACCACTGCTATTTCCTTCTTCCTTCTCAACGGAGGGTTAGGCTACCCAGGCTACCCAAGCTTCTTTGTAGAAGACACTAGACAAATGCAAACTCTTTCTTGTCAGCCCTTGTCCCTGATCTGGTAGGAGACAGGGAGGGTGGATACGGGATGACCCAGTCAGAATCAGTTCAGATCACTGCATGAATATCTGGCTTTGGCCAGTGATTCTAACCTGATTGTCTAGGCGGCTTGTTGACACTCCAGAGATGGCCTAACCACTAAATTCTGAAGAAAGCCAGTGGTTTTAAATTCTAGCTAATTTCGCCTATATAGTATTCAAGGGTGAACCTAGAGTCTCATCATACCACAGAAGGGTTCTGTAGGACCTCTGGGCTTTACTTTGAGAGAGAGAGAGAGAGAGAGAGAGAGAGAGAGAGAGTGTGTGTGTGTGTGTGTGTGTGTGTGTGTGTGTGTGTGTGTGTGTCTCACTAAACTTCCTAGAGAGACTTTGAACTTTGTATTTCATCTGTTCCAGCTTCCTAAGGAGGTGGGATCACAAACTTGCATCCCCAAGTCCACTGATAACTAATACATTTTCTTTTATTAGTGGGAGACTTCGTTTTTTCATATCCCCAAATGGCCTTGAACTCAGCTTGTAGCTCAGGTTACCTTTGAACTTCTGATATTCCTGCCTCTACCCTATGAATGCTGGGATTATAGGCATGCACCACCATGTCCAATTTTATGAGATGCTAAAGTTCCAACCTAGAGCTTTATGCATGCTGGGTAAGTGCTCTCCCAACTGAGCTACATCTCCAACCCTATGGTTAAATGTTTCAAAACTAAATCCAAAGTCCCTTTTGCATACAAGGCAGGAAAGAGACCCCCCCTCCCCAGACCCCACCATACAGCTTAGCACTGTTCTCCTCATTCCTGAGGTTGCTGTCCTTTTGGGAACCTTCCCACCCTGACCTGTAGTGAGTGCTCCAAAGGGCTACTTCTCTTCTGCTTACAGAGCTGGAAGAAACCCAGAGATGCGTGGCAGGGGGTGGGGGGTGGGGGGTGGTATGCACCTCCGTGGCCACCATCACCATGGCCAGCAGAGTATTGATCCACGGGAAGTTATAAGGTATTTAGGTACAACATGAATAAGTAGTCAGTGTGGGTTCAAACTTCAGGAATCTGACCCCTAATAGTTTATTTTAGGCATAAACACAGCACAATTTGATGAAAATTTTCCTGGTGATAATTCATTCAATCCTATGTGCACAATAAAGCTCAAGACGTGAGTACACTGAAACTCTGTGAAAAGTACATGTGATATTTTCCATAAGATGGGTTCTGTAGATTGACAAGCTTATGATAAGAGTCTGAGGAAGGATCTGGTGTAGTCTTGACCATACAGATGGTGCAAAAGTCACCAGGCTATTAACCACATCTGACCCAACCGTCTGGGTGGAAAACAGATTATACATCCCTCCCTTTGAAAAGTCAACCTGTGTGTTTAACATTCTTGTTTTCAGCCCAGCGGTAGTGGTGCACACCTTTAATCCCAGAACTGGGGAGGCAGGGGCAGGCAGATCTCTGAGTTTGAGGCCAGCCTGGTCTATGAAGCAAGTTTCAGCAAGTTTCAGGACAGCCAGGGTTACACAGAGAAGCCTTGTCATAAAAAAAAAAAAAAAAAAAAGGTTTCCCTAGCACTTATCTGTGAGCACAAGAACCTCCGTACCTCCCACAACACTGGACCAAAGCCATTAATGCCCTCCAGGAAGGAAGAGGACTCCTCATTCTCCAAACAGCCAGGAGGCAGTGCAGTAGTCAGCACGGAGGGGAGGGCTCCTTCTCAGTGTGACCAATGGAAATGAATACTGACTCTAGCTGGACTCCTGTGAGGTCGAGTCCTGCCTGCTCTAACTCTTGCCTGCCTGCCTACCTGCCTCCATCTGGCCCATCTCCCTGTAGCTGTCTGTTTCCAGAACTCTTCCCTGGCAGAGACAAGCTCCTTACATCTCATCACCAGCCAAGTGAAGCAAAGTCCACAAAAGTCCAACTTGGAGAAGCAGAGAGTCTGCTGGGCTTCCTTAGGGAGCAGAGTGAGGGGTTTCTTACAGGAGCCTGTATGACCCTAAAGCAGCCAGCCACATCTCTGGAAAGTATCTCCCCAGCATAGACAACTTTCCCATAGCTGCATCGATGGAGCCCCAACTCCCCCACCCTCCACCCTTTCCACCCTCCCCTCCCTGACCCTCTTCAGTTAGCCTTCCACAGTGTACATACACTAGCTCCTCTAGAGACCACCAGGTCATGTGCAATGATCAAAGAATTAAATCCAAATGGCTGGAAATGAAGGCCAGGGATCCTTCACACACACACACACACACACACACACACACACACACACACACACAGAGAGAGAGAGAGAGAGAGAGAGAGAGAGAGAGAGAGAGAGAGACTTCTGTGAGGAAATATCAGCAGTTAACAGTTCAATTTTCTTGTTTGTTTTTGAGACAAGGTTTCTCTGTGTAGCTCTGGCTGTCCTGGAATTCGCTCTGTAGACCAGGATAGCCTCAACCTCAGAGATCAGCTTGCCTCTACCTCCAGAGTTCTGGCAGTAAAGGTGTGTGCCATGAAGCCCAGCAACAGCTCAATGTTTTATCTCCTTTTATCTTTTTAAGACAATGTCTCAATATGTTGCCCTAGCCAGCCCGGAACTCACAGAGATCCACCTACCTCTGCTTCCCAAGCACTGGGATTGAAGGCGATCTCCGGCACAGCTGACTAATAGCCTCCTCTCGAGAGTCTCTGGCAGTTGACGTGGCTGCTCTGAAGAGGGCTGCTGTTATGCTCAGAGGGCCGCACGCTACAGCCTCATCCCAGATGAGGACCCTAAAGACTCAGGGAAGAGGAAGAGAGTGAACAGGAACTGGGTCTGAGTGAAATGAACCTGGGATGGACCAGGTGGCGGAAGCTAAGAACAGGCAGGTGGTGGAGTGTGCACTACCCGGGGAGGTCTATCTGTTGCCCTGTGATTCCCCAGGGAACCAGGACCGGTGACTGCAATTCAGGCTGTGGCCACCGGCTGTGGAGTCTGTATGGTCCACAGCTCAGTGGAAAAGAAGCTTCTGACAGGTGTGGTGGTGCACACCTTTAATCCCAGCACTGGGGGAGGCAGAGGCAGGGGGATCTCTGTGAGTTTGAGGCCAACCTGGTCTACATAGAGACAGCTGCATAGTGAGACCCTGTCTTTAAAAAAAAAAAAAAAAAAAAAAAAAGAGAGAAGGAAGGAAGGAGGGAGGGAGGGAGGGAGGGAGGAAAGGAAGGAAGGAAGGAAGGAAGGAAGGAAGGAAGGAAGGAAGGAAGGAAGGAAGGAAGGAAGGAAGGAAGGAAGGAAGGAAGAGAGGGAGAGGGGGAAGGTGCTTCCTTGGACTCTAGATAAGAGCCCAGCCAGCCAGCCATAAGCAGTCCCTGTCGCCATCTGCTGGCCACTCCTGGAATTTCTGCTCTCCTGAGCAAGTGGAAACTTGTAAAGGAACTGCAGGTCTGTCCGGGTACGTGTATGGCATTAATGCCTCTGAAGTCTTCCATCCCACATCCTGCCAAACCAGAAGGCCTCAGACACTGGGAAGAGCTCTTGAGGCTCCCTGAAGGAGAGGGTGAGAGCAGACTTAAAAGCCAGACTGGAGGGTGCTGGACACTGAGGCTCTGGCTCTGGAGTCTCTCAGGCTCCTGTCTAGCAGCCAGTGAAATCAAGGGTACTCCGGTCCCAGCGGGACCAGTATCTCTAAGACCCACACACTTGTAGGGTGAGCAGAGTGCTGAGCTGTTCCTTGCCTGTTGGACTACTCCAGAAGAGGGGCTGGGCTGTAAGTGCAGCACAGGGGGAACCCCTGCTTCTCTTCCTGGGGGACTGAGAAGGAAATGCAAGGACATGGGTCACACTGACCTGCCCTCCACTCCTTGCAAGACTTGATTTGGTCTGTAAACTGGGCTTTGGGTTCAATGCCTAATACTCCAAGGCTGCCAATACAGAAACACTCCTTAAGAATGTGTTTTGGAGCTGGGCAGTGGTGGTGCACGCCTTTAATCCCAGCACTCGGAGAGGCAGAAGCAGGTGGATCTCTGTGAGTTTGAGGCCAGCCTGGGCTACAGAGTGAGTTCCAGGAAAGGCTCCAAAGCTATGTGCAAGAGAAACCCTTGTCACACACACACACACACACACACACACACACACACACACACACACACCAAAAAAGAAAAAAAAAAAAGAAAAGAATGTGTTTTGGGGCTGGAGAGATGGCTCAGCAGTTAAGAGCACTGACTGCTCCTTCCAGAGGACCCTGGTTCCAATCCCAGCACCCATGTGGCAGCTCACAACTGTCTGTAACTCCAGTTCCAGAGGATCTGCCCCCCCCCCTCACATACACATACATGCAGTCAAAACACCAATGCACATGAAATAAAATAAATAAATCTTTAAGAAAAAAAAAAGAATGTGTTTTGACTGCAGGGTAAGGGGCCCAAGGAGGCGACTTTAAATGCTGTTAAGCTTTCCCATTTTCAGAAATGAGAGGTTCCACTCTCAAAATGGAGAAGTGACCAGCTGGGCAGGGTTCTGTGTGGTGGAGTAGAGTCCCACTTCCCAGTCCCTCGAACCACAGTTGCTTACATTGGCAGGAACCCAGATCCAGGTGCACGCCTGGATCCTTTGGGGAGCTTTTTCTTTAAACTATGTTTTATTTTATTTTATTTTTATGTGCATATGTGTTTTTGCCATAGGTGTTGGGGTCCCCTGAAACTGGAGTTACACACAGGTGTGAGCTGCCATGTGGGAACTGAACTCAGATCCTCTGGAAGAGCAGTCAGTGCTCTTAACTCCTGAACCATCTCTCGAGCCCCTTTTTTTTGGGGGGGGGCAGCTTTTAAACAGTATCCATGCCCAGCCAGGCATGCTGGTTCAGGCCTGTAATTCTAGCAGCACTCAGGAGGCTGAGACAGGAGATTCATGAGTTCAAGGCCTGCTGAGGTCTCACAGCAAGTTCTAGGCCAAATGGGCTACAGAAAAGAAAGGAAGGAAAGAAAGAAGGAAAGAAGGAAGGAAGGAAGGAAGGAAGGAAGGGAGGGAGGGAGGAAGGGAGGGAGGGAGGGAGGAAGAAAGGGAGGGAGGGAGGGACGGAGGGACGGAGGGAGGAAAGAAGGAAGGAAGGAAGGAAGGAAAGAAAAAGATACAAGCATCTAACATTTTTCCAGGCATGTGGTACACATTTATAATCCTAGCATTTAGGAGTTGGAGCTAGGATTATATATCCTCTACTACATAGCAAGTTTGAAGCCAGCCTGGGCTACTTGAGGCCTGATCTCAAAAACCAGAAACAACAACAAAGATGTTTCTCTTTTGAATCCCCTCCCACTCTTTGGAGTTATTTTCTCCCTTTTTCTAAACAAATGTTTGCTCACCTATTAAAAAGAAAGAAAAGGAAAGGAAAAGAGAAAAACCCACCTGTGCTTGAACCAGTTCCCACCCAAATAACCTAACCAGCTGCTCCTGGAGATTCTGAACTAAGGGCTGGACGGAGCCTCTGATAAAGGGGGAGGGGGGAGGCTGAAAGAGAGCAAGGGCAGTTGGGGGGGGGGGGGGGGGGGGGGCCACGTGGGACCATGGAAGTCAGTTGTTGGTTCTAATGCAGGAATCCCTCCCTCTCACCACCAGATCACCAGAAGTGTCTCCAGAGAAGACAGACGTCCTACAGGGAAGACTTCACGTGACAAAAAAGGCTGAGCTTGTGAGACCCAGTGTCCCAGCTACAACTGGAAACTCCTGGCAGGGCCGAGAGACTAGTTCTGAAAATGAATGAACCAAGAAATGAATGAATGCTCCAAGGGATGAAAGGCATAACCTAGGGGTTTGGGTTTGTTTGTTTGTTTGTTTGTTTATTGAGACAGGGTTTCACTATGTATCGATGCCTAGCCTAGAACTCATTTTGTAGACCAGGCTGGTCTCACACTCACATAGGTGCACCTGACTTTACCTCCCGAGTGCAGGGATTAAAAACGTGCACCACCACACCCAGAGTAGCCTGGGTTTTGAATCCTACCCTGTCTCAAATAAGCTCTGTGACGTTGGCTGAATCTCTAACCCTTCTGAGCCTCAGCTTTTCCTCCTACAAATTGGAATAAGGATGCTATCAATTTATAGGCTCCAAGGTCCAGAAGGGTTTGTAGTTATTGCTATGTCCATTGTCATTATTTAATTAGTTAGTTTGTATGTGTGGTCTGTTCAAATGTGAGTGAATGCACACGTGTGTGCAGGTGCAGGTGCATATGTGTGAGTGTCCAGGTGGAGTCCACAGGTCAACCCTAGTGACAGTTCCTCAGTGTTGCCCACCTTTAGGATTTTTTGAGGGAGTGAAGGGGGGATCCACAGGGTCTAGAAACTGAGGCTCATCAATTAGATTAGGGTGGCTTGCCAGATAGCCTCCAGGGATCCTCCTTTCTGCTTCCCCAGAACTGGGGTTACAGGCACCCCATGCCCGGCATTTTTTTGTCTTATTTTGGTTTGGTTTGGTTTTGGTTTTTTGAGACAGGGTTTCTTTGTGTAGCTTTCGATGTCCTGAAACTTGATCTGTAGACCAGGCTGGCCTCGAACTCACAGAGATCCACCTACCTGTCATTCCCAGCTTTCTGTGGGGATAGAACTCGAGCCCTCAGTTGGTGAGTACTTTACCAACTGAGCTGTCTCTCTAACCCCTCTAAGGCCTTTAGAACATGACCCACCCCCATGTTTACAGAGGTACATCACGGAGAGGAGACGGACATGGTCCGTACACAAATGGTGACTTACAAAGGTAAAATGGGAAAGTCCATGGTAGGATAAGGTATTTAATTTTGATTGGTCAGGTTAATTAGGTGAGCCAAAAGGGGCTTTTGATTGCTGGACTTCAATATTTTGATAGCTGGACCTTGATAGCCTCAGGAGGAGGAATTGGCCAAATAAAGGGATGGACCTTGGGGGCTAGCTTTAGGAATGTAATCTCAAGGTTGTAAGCAAGGCAGAAGGAATTGGGGAGGACAGGCCTGCAGAGCTACATGCTCCAGGGGGCTAGTGTCCATGACATCTTACATGTCTAAAGTGGGCAGAGCCTCATCCTTACCCTCACTCTATTGCCTCATCTGACCCCACCCTTGACCCTGAGTCAAACAGCAGCACCAGGACACACATCTGCAGGTCCACCCATCTAGCTGGCGTCTGAGATGCCACCAGACTTGTTGTCTCCACCAGGTGGCACTTGACACCCAGGCCTTGTTTATTTGTTTAACAAATATTTCATGGCCGCCCTTGTTATGCCAGGCTCTGGGCCCAAAGATAGGGTCATGGAGATAAAAATGCAACAACTTCTCCTTTCCGGGAGTAGGAAACATGTAAACAAAGACAAGGAAAAAAAGATTCCCTTAAAAGGTGAAAATTGCTGTTAAAATCAGAACCCCAGTGATCTCCAGAGACACTGAGGATAGCTTTTCTATCAGACACAGAGGAGTGGCAGGCAACCTACTGGATCTCTGTCCCCTTGAGACATTCTAGAGGACAATGGACAGAGAGCTCTTGAAAATTCCAGAAGGGTTGCTGGGGATGTAGCTAGATGATAAAGTCTTTGCCTAGCGTGCACAAAGCCCTGGGTTCCATCTCCAGCACTACATACACCAGCAATGGTGATGCACACTTCTAATCCCAGCACTCAGAAAGTGGAAGCAAAAAGGTCAGGAGTTCAAGGCCATCCTTGCATCCTTGGCTACATATTGAGTTCCAGGCCAGCCTGAGATGCACGAGAACCTATCTTTAAAAAAATAAAAATAGCCGGGCGGTCGTGGCGCACACCTTTAATCCCAGCACTCAGGAGGCAGAGGCAGGTGGATCTCTGTGAGTTCCAGGCCAGCCTGGTCTACAAAGCAAGTGCCAGGACAGCCTCCAAAGCTACAGAGAAACCCTGTCTCAAAAAACCAATAATAATAATAATAATAATAATAATAATAACAATAAAAATAAATAAATAAATAAATAAATAATTCCAGGATGTCCATACATGGGATGTGTCTGGAGGGGGCAGGGCACAGGCTTAGGTTGTCTGGCCCTTTTTACCCCACAACTGAATCCCACGCCCATACCCAAGCCTTTGTAAAAGCTGTTACTCGGCTGATGTGTTTTTGTTTTGTTTTGTTTTAGAATGGTGGGGGGTAAGGAGGGAGGGAAGGAGGGAGGGAGGAGGGAGAACCTGCAGAGGTCAGAAGAGCAGAAGGGAGCACCAGAACACCTGGAGCTGAGTTACAAATAGCTACGAGCATCCTGATGTGGGTGCTGAGACCCCAACTCCTCGGAACATGTCTTCAGCCAGCTTTCTCTGCTGTGTTCTTATCTTTGAGCCAGAGCCCCATTCCCGCTTCATCCTCTGCACGGGCAGCAGATGCTTTTAACCACTGAGCCATTTCATTCTTTTCCCCAGCCCCAAGCGCCCATGCTGCCCTTCCACCTGACCCGAGTTCGGTTCCCAGCACCCACCGTGAGCAGTTTACAACCACCAGTAACTCCAGTTCCAGGGAATCCGAAGCCTCCGGGCTCCAAGGGCACTGCATGTACGCGTACATACTCACAAGCACATACATACACACATGATTAAAAGTAACTTAAAAACAATTTTTTAATGGTGATTTGGGGGCTGGAGAGATGGCTCAGCGGTTAGAGCACTGACTGTTCTTCCAGAGGACCCAGGTTCAATTTCCAGCAACCCTGTGGCAGCTCACAATTGTCTGTAACTCCAGTTGCAGGGGACCTGACACCCTTATGCCAATGTACATAAAATTAAATTAATTATATTTAAAAATGGTGACTTGGAGCTGGTGGTCATGCCCTTGACTCCCGTGCAAAGGCCTTGAACTCTACCCCAGCACTGCAGTGAATTAGAGAATTAAGTTCATGGTTTATTTTCACAGTAAGGAGAAAGGGAGGGGAGGGAGGGAAAAAGGGGGAGAGAAAGAGCAAGGCAGTGAAAGCCTCTCCCTGCTCTGCCCTAACCCTCACACATGTGAACTTGAATCTCATTTTCCCAACCTTCCTTTCCAGAGTCCTTTTGTGCAAATAAAGGTATCTGAATATGGGGAGATGGCGGTTAGGGGGCTACTAAAACCATCTGCTTTGAGTCTGAGATTGGAATCTCCTGGAAATTCTCTGCATGTAGGGTAGGCTCTGTATGTACCAATAGCATCCTGCCCCCACGAATCTACTAGCCTCTCCTATAAGAACCTGTTACAGCCGGGCAGTGGTGGCACACACCTTTAATCCCAGCACTCTGGAGGCAGAGGCAGGCGGATCTTTGTGAGTTCAAGGCCAGCCTGGGCTACAGAGTGAGATCCAGGAAAGGCGCAAAGCTATACAGAGAAACCCTGTCTCGAAAAACAAACAAAAACAAAAAAACAAAAAAAAACCTGTTACAAGGCCTGGAGATCCGGCTGGGCTACAAACCCCAACTCTGTGTGTGTGTGTGTGTGTGTGTGTGTGTGTGTGTGTGTGTGTACGCGCACGCGCGCACACGCGTGTTGGGTGGTATTATATTTATCCTCCTGGGGTTCACAGACAGTGGCTATGCTTAGCCAAGTGTGGCCTGCCCCCTGCTGTGACCTATGGCTGGACACCTGCTGCCCAGACTCTCCCTGAACTTGGGCCTTGACTGCGGGTCTTTCTGGTGACCCAGATACCCTGATCCAGTGCACAGCAAACGAACCTGTATGACTGGCGTTCCTCGAACCTGTGTGACTGGCGTTCCTGTCCTAAGACAACTCAGTTCACCAGGCAGGAAGTAGGGAGCTGGCAATCACTTGTTGCCTGTGTTGTAGCCAAAGGTCAGGGTTCCCAAGCTGCCCATCAGCAGAGAAGAAGGGCAGAAATAGAGCAGAATCCCAGGGTCCCTGTGTGTATAACTCCCTAGGTGACCAGACCTCGGCCCCAGGGTTAGACAGTCATAACCAACATTTGCCACATCTCCAAGCATTTTAGGTTGTCACAACCTGGGGCTTGGTGGTGATCCTGACAGCCAGTGGATAGAGAACCCCACTCAGCATCCTACCACACACAGCCACCACCAAAAGAATAGTCTTCGTTCCCAAATATCAGTAGTGCCAGGCTGAGGAGCCTGCCCTCTGAAGTCCAGCCAGCACAGTGGAGGGGCTCCCTGCCCAGGCTGGCTGGTCCAGGCATTGGTCCTCTTTGTGAACAGGGACCTGCTTCCTTGAACTAGGCTGAGACCTACATGATCCTGGGCTGGTGGAGCAGATGGTACAGAGGCTTCTGAACCATCTCAAGCCCAGGCTCTAAGGATGAGGAAAGGTGGGGGCACCATGGGCTACCCTAACAACCCCGCACTCCTTTTCCCATCCCCCACCCCCATCCTCACCCAGGGTTGGGCAGGCACAGGGACATCTAGGGACAGCTGGCGCCGGCTGGCACTCAAGGGGATCCGATTGCAGGGCATCAGGGCAGGGCTTAGATGGGAGTAGAAGGCAGTCTCGGATTTGCTGGGGACCAAAGGGGCGGGCCCCAGAAGGAGAGTGACAGTGGAGTTCCAGATGTTCAGGCCACCTCCCCCAATTCCCGATACCCCAAGAGCCTACGAGAGAATGGGGGACTTTGCAGTGGGAGAGAGAGGCAGAAGATCTCCTGAGCCCAGCACCCTGGAGATCCAGCAGGGTCCTGTCTGAACCTCCCCATTGGGGTTCAGTGTAAAACCTTCCCAGGTCTGGCCCCCTTGCACCCTCAAATGCCCTTTGAGGGGAAGGGGATAATGTGAGTTTCTGCCTCTTTATGGACGTACCAGGAGCATCTCTTCCTTGCCCTGGCTTCTGGGGAGTCAGCAGGCAGACAGCTGGCCAGGATGCGCCTCCTACCCCCATCAGCTCCAGTGTAAGGAACAGGCCTGCAGTGACCTTTCATCTCCTGGTTTTTCTGCAGACCTTGGGCAGGGGCTACTGTGCCAGCCCAACTCCAAGACTAACAGAGCCTCGTCAGGCCATGCCATGATGATGATGTCCTGTGGCCCAGAGAGTTACTACCCCTCTGGAGTGGCCATTTGAAGCCTCAACTTCTTCAGAGCTCAGATTTCGCCTAATAAAGGAGAGGGACCATGGTTGCCCCTCTCGCTGCCCCTATAGGTACTTGGGGGGCAGCTGTCTGGTCCCAGTCCTCCAGCCTGGCTACTTGGATTTCTTGTGCAACTAGACCACCCACCAAGGCCTTATACACCAGGAAACTGAAAAGATAGACCAACATATACCCTGAACCCCCAAACCAGCTATTGCACCCACTCTGGGGACCCAGTGCAAGTCCTAGAACAGCAAATGATGCAGTCTGGAGGCCTGCTAGTCTGGGGAGGACACACTGACTGTTTCACTTTGACTGTGACTGATTTTCCTGAGTGCTCTTTTGTAAATCTGAAAGGTCGTCACTTGTGTTTTACAGATGAAAGGAGTCTGGGCCAAGGTCAAAAGAACTGTGTAGGGCCACAGTTAGTAAGCGCCCTTTGATTTCTATACCATGCATAGACATCTCCACTCTGCAGAATCACTTCCTGCTACAAGGGTAATTGAATCTCGGAGCCCACCTCTTTGAGACTGCTGGTACCCCCCCTCAATTACCGACACCCCAATGAGACCCACCCACCCCCACTTCTGCCCATTAACATCTACCTTTCCTCAAGGAGGATGAGGTCAGAGCCACATGGGGCCCAAGGAGGATGAGGTCAGAGCACTCTGGCTGGTGCAGACACTAAATAATTCATGGTGCTGCTGTAAGTGGGGGCTGTAGCTTCCTGGAGGACCCAGCATGCAGACAGCAGACAGGAAGTCTGTTTAGTAGCCCCCTGAGCACAACCTTGGCGTGTCCTCTGCGGGGCTAGAGAAAGTGCTGGTCTTGATGAGAATGTTCGTGTGGTAAGAGCCGGCAAGACACCTAAACTTTCCACTGCCATCTCATCTGTGAGGAGCCGAAGTGCTCATGAACTAGCACAATGGGTCATGAGAGCAAGTTGGGTGTGGCTATGACAGGGCCCCTTGGCCTGGGGCAGCTGTGATCATCCCCCAGCGTGCCTTTCTGTGAACAAAGCATTTTATGAAGATGAAGTGGGAAGTGAGAGGCAGGCAGGCCAGCTGACAGACACCCCACAATGCCTTAGAAACATACAGGAACACAGAGGTATTAAGCCCTCACAAAGAAAGGGCAGTCATTTAATTCCGAGTAGTTACAAAGTTGAACCCCCATTTATATCCACTGTAGGATTTAACAGTGTTGGTGTGACATCTACCAAGGGACTGGCCTGTGAATGATGAACTTGAACCAGGCCTGGGCCTTCTTGTTGTCTCCCATTCAAGGCTTGTATGTTACAAGGCGCTGTTAACTAGGAGGCCCCCAAACCTCCTAAAAATGGACTTCTCACTGGAACCGGAACTGGAAGATGCAGGGTAAGTAAGTACCATGGGTACTTCCTGCATCCAGGCAGAGCTGCATCCTCCAGCAGCTGCAGCTGCTGTAAGAACTTGGGCTATAAACACAGCCACAGCCACCTAGGCACCTAGTGCTTTTGGAGTCTTAAATGACACACTTAAGACAGCAAACTAGCCCTTGCTTGATGTGACAGATCTCAGAGCTCTAGATCAAGGACAGTGTGAGGTGCATGGAGACCCCCTTCCTTTGTGTGTGTGTGTGTGTGTGTGTGTGTGTGTGTGTGTGTGTGTGTGGTGAATAGTGCATTACTCATAGATTGAGCATCCTCATTCAACAGAGAGGTCAAGTCAGGAGGAGTCACATTTGGAGATATAGTCCCACTCCGTGGGGACCTACTACCCAATGATAAAAGGCACAGGCTGCTAGGGACTGCATGGGAGCCACAGACCAAGCATGAGGCACCTTCCTGGGAAACCTCTACCCCGGCACTAAGCAGAGCTGCACTAAAAGCCGGGCTCCAGGGCACATGTGGGGAGGGCCTGGAGGAGGCCCTGTCTGGTAACCAAGGGTAGAACAAGGGATGATGCTGTGGAGACCTTGTCCCCAGGGTCTGGGACTGTGATCATCTCAGTCATGGGTGCCAGTAGCTCGCAGGCCCGAAACTGGCCCTCTCTGACCTGGGTGGCCTTCAGCTTCCTCAGGTGCATGTCCTAAGGCCAAGGACACTAGAGGCTCCTCTAGTGATGAAAGCAGCAGGGCCTGTCCAGGTGTCCCAAGGACATCTGCTGCCCAAGCTGAGGTAGAAACTAGATATCTTCCCAGAAGCAATCTCCAGTCCTGGACCCCACATCCCCCCAGCCCGACACAAAAAAGGCTCAAGTCACCCTGAGAATGCAGCCCTGACTCCCGCCCACTGTCTCCTAAGGGTGCTCCCAGACCTCATCCACATATGTTCAAGGAGTCCCAGTAAGTACCTCCTGAACCTACAAGATCCAGGTAATTCCACCTCTGCACCTGTCTTAGGAGCCATCCTGGGAGCTGGCACAGAAGTCAAAAGCAGACTGGGGAGATGCGGCCAGGGGGTTAACTGAGGTACATAAATAGTGCAAAGCTCTAAGCAACACAGGGGCTGCTAGCTCTTGGACTCTTGTGTGGGCCTCTCTGTGCGGCAGTGCTGGACAATGAGGAAGATTCCCCAGTTGGGACACGTGTTGTAATTCCCATCCCCTGTGCTGATGGGCAGTGGGGAGGGCAGGACAGGCAGAAAGAATGGTCTTGCCCTGGTGAGGGGGCACAGCTCACTGAAGGTAGGTAGATGCAATCCAGGCACAAAGGTGCCAGGACACGGGACCCTCAGGTTATGAGAAACAACCTGCCCAACCTGGGCTCTGCTCCTCGCTTGTGACCTTTCACAGTCTAGAAAATGGCAGAAGGCGGTGAGTAGGGCAAGGGATGACTTCTGTGTGGCTTGTCTCTAGACTCAGAGATGCACCTGACGGGCATTGTGTGACAGACATGCTGATGAGTTACCTACATGGCCAAGAAGGTCCAGTGTCAAAACAGGGGCATCACACACCTCATGTTCACAGAGGGGCCACAACCACGGAGAGAACCACATGGGGACGCAGACTCCGTGACTTGGGGGATGTGTTAAGGCAGGAGATAGGAGTCAACAGTTAGCTCCCTGTGGCTGCAGTCACATGGGGACCAGGAGGCTAGGATGGGTAAGGGGGTAGATGATCCTATGAGCACCAGTCACCTGTATCGGGTCTATCCCCAGGTCCCCACTCAGTCCAGTGCTTCCGATTGGTAGCCTCTGGTCCCTCCCAGCTCCAAGGACAATGGTGGGTAAACTGCTGGGCCCTGCTCAGCTGGATGCAGAGCAGTGAGGGTATCCGGATGAGGTGTGGTCCAGGGAAGAGGGCATCTACCATCTTGTTTTGTTTTTCGGGGACTGATCCTAAAGTAACCAGAAAGAACAACAGTCAAACGGGATGGACTCTACTGCTCACAGTCCAAGTACTGGATTGTATTAAAAAAAAAAAAAAAAAAAAAAGGCTCAGCCTGCTGGGAGTGAGCAATCTAAACATAGAAGTTTGGGAGAAGTCTGGAGTTTTCTGCCAACAACCTTTCTCTCCCTTTCAACAACAAAAACCGATTCCCCCCCCCCCCCCTTAAAACTGGTGTCGGAAAATAGCTTCTGGCTAACTGGGGACAAACATTCCCAAGCCTGGGACAGGCGAGCTCTCAAGTCTTGATGAAGGACCTGAAGCCGACCTCCAAGGGTCAGAACATTCTCCCATGCAGAAGGAACAGAGGCAGCTCAGAGCCCAGGACACCGGTCTGGCTTATCCCAGGGAGAGCCAAGGACAAAAGCTGGGAAAGTCAGTCTGTCTAGTCTTGGTTCAGTCACCTAGAAGCTCTGTGGCCTGAGTCACTTTGCTTATAAATGGGGTTGGGACAACTACCCCTAAGAGCCTATAGAAGCCTGAAGAGACAGCATTCTGAGATTTTGGCTCTAGAAATGAAGAGAAAGACTGGTCCCCATCCTACCCCACCCCCCACCCCATCCTACACCACCAGCTATGGAGATGAGCCTGAGCAGTTGGGGAAAAGATTTTACTGCCCCCCAAATTCTAAGTACATGGATGCTGTGACCCCTAACCTAACCTGGCCTGGCCTGCTTGTCTTTGTGAACTCACGTTATGAACAGCTCAGCCCCACTCTGAACCATCCCACTCATGCTCTGAAGCCTGATCTCAGAGCTTGGAGCAGATTGGTTATATCAGTCTCACCCTATGCTAACTTCCTATGAAGGGGCCAAGATGAGCTGACCCCCTGCGCACCCCTAGAACTGCCCACTGGTGGTCTGCCTCCCCTGTTCTGTCTCTGAAAACAGCCATGGGAGAAAACGAGACCCTCAAGAATGCTGCTGTCCAAGTTGGACACTCCCAGGTGTGGGTCCAGACGAGAAGGGTCCAGATGCTCATTCTGATGGCAGTTAATGGCAGACACACTAGACAGCCCTGTCCTGGAGGATGCCGCCAGCCCCTTACCACAGGGGACACTAGAAGCATCAGCCCCAAGAGCTGGATGTGAGGAGGAAAGAGAGTGCACCCACTGATCCACCATGGAGAAAGGAAGGAGTCACAGGAGGTGAGAACCCAGTCAGAAACCACAAGCCCAGAGCAAGAGTTAATAAAGCAATAATGTGTTTATTAGGCACCCTTACTCCTCACAGAGGAGTAGGATCCAGCCCCAGGCATCCTCTCTGAGCTCTCTGGAGGCTGTAGGTGTCACTGGAGAGTGTAGGCATGGAACCAGCCACCACCCCAAGCAGAACACTGTGTGGATGGAGCAGATCGCCAGAAGTGGCCCTGGCATGAAACAGGGCAGGCGCCTGGGCTCCGCAAATACTGAGAGGGAGGGGGCCTCCCATGACACCCCCCCAAACATTGGCAGATCAGGGGACCTGACCCTGAGGCATAAGCTACCCTGAGCCAGTGAGGGAGAAGGGAGTCACAGAGCACAGTGCCCCTAGTGGTCCCTCACCCAAGCCAAGTCCTGAGTGCCCTCTCCAAATCCACCCACTTCCTCCTGGCCACAGCGGCTGCCTTAGTCCCACACGTAGGGATTTCTAAAGACCTGAGAGATCTTGCTGTCTTTCGGTGGTGTGGCCACCTGGTGGCTCTGGACCACGTACACATCTTCAGCTCGCAGGGTTGAGTTGGCACTGCCCATCACCTGGCTGTTGGCGGTGGCCCGTGGGAGGATCACGTCGTAAGCGCCTTCGGACTGGAAGGAAGAACAGGAGGTCTCACAGTCGGGGGAATTGAGAGCCAGGTTCCGCCAGGGCAAACGCACAAACATTCAGCTTCCTGCAGGGCTGTGCCTGCCAGCTCCCACCTCTTGACCCTCTCCCCACACCCCACTCCCACCCCCGCTATGCCTGGGCCCTGCTGGCAGGATAAGATGGATGACTCTACCTCTGGAAATAGAGGACTGGCCTCTGAGTTCCTGCTTCTAGCTCCTCAGGAAAACTTCTGATCAGCTGCATTAAGCTATTTCTGCACGACTGGTACCACACTCACAAGCTCCCTTTCTCCAAGTGTCTTACCCGAGTCCCCAAAATTCCACTACAACACTCAGTACCCTTCTGGTAGGTCCTGGTCCATATAACTCTGGCTTAGGAATCCAGCCCCAAATGTCCTACCTGGAAGGAACGTGAACCCCTGGGGTGGTCCTGCCTGCCTTATCACCATGTAAGACAGATGTTACCACTAAAGCTCCAAGGCTCCCAGGACCCCAAAGCAGCAGATGCGGGAGACCCTCCCACCTGTGGGGGAATGAATTCCCACTTCCAGGAACATCCAACCACTCACTGCCATCTAGGACACTTGGATCTGGGAACTTCAACACGGGAATGCACCCAAATTAACAGGACCGTTTGTCAAGCCCTACGCCTAGTTGAGCTCCAATTCCTAACTGGTCCCCACCCTGAGATAGGTCCACAAATGTTTAACTACAGGGATGGGAAAGCCTGTAGATCTGCCTTGGGGAGTTACTCCCTTTTAGGTGGAACCCAAGCTACCAGGTGATCTCAATAGCCCCCACCCCCAGGTTACCAACACAGAACTCACGATAACCTGTTCCACCTCAGACCCAATCTGCATTTCAAGCAAGCTCTGAGGACCACGGTGTGAGAACTAAGCAGAAGTAACAGTCCCATTTAGCTCACCCTCCAAATCGGGAGAGAAGCTAGGGTGGTTCCTAAGGACACAGTTCAGAGGCTGGGCGCGGAGAGGTAGCCTGTGATCATGGTGTGACTGGAAACTACTCAGGTCTGCTCCAAGCTGCAGTTTCACACTTGGTGAGAGGAAAAGAGCTGGGATTGGAAGTCAGACACACCAGCCATCCCCTGCTCCCAGCTTGGGGGTGGGGGGTGGGGAAGGGATGGGAACAGAACCTTGCTGACCTCCTGGCTTCCTGTTCCCAGAATCCTGCCAAGGCAGGTCGCTGACCCCTCTGGCAACCACTGCCAGCAGGGAGGAACATATATGGAGTTGGAATCTAATCCACCTCCTTCCTGTTCCCACCCCCACCCCCCTCTAACTATTGGCGTACTGGTTCCCAGAGCCCAGGGGAGGTATAAGGTCAAGACTTGCTAGCCAGGCATGGAAATAGGGTCTCATATAGTCCAGGCTAGTGGTGCAAGCTGTAGCCAAAGATAGCCCTTAATCGAGCCATTGAGCTTCCTGCTTCTGCCTCCCAAGTGCTAGGATTACAGGTATGTGCCACCTGGCTGTGAGCGGTGCCCAGTGATGCAGGGCAGCTCCCACTGAAGTGTACCAGAGCCCTGGGTTGGCAGGGTTGATGTCCCAGGAGAAATTCACCATACCCCAATGTCTCTATCCATCCACACACTCACAGCCTCTCTACCAGCAAATGAGGCTGAGCTCTGTGGCTTTCATCCAGGTCACTCACCGGGCCTTTGTGCATCAGGGCCATCTCGGTGGGCTGGTACACACTGGTCAGCAGCTGCCCATTGTAGCCACTGTAAGGTGACACGGGTCTCTTCGCTGTGGGGTGAAAAAAGCTCAAATTTGAAGATTTCTGGACTGTTGTCTCCTGCTTTGACCCACAGCCCAAGCAGCTCTCCTGGGCATAGGGAAACGGGGTCCCTAGGGCCCTCATATAACACCCGACCCTGCAGTGGTGACCTGAGAGTGAGCTATGGACCTGGGCCCCCTCCCATGCCTGGTGCTCTTTTGTTTAGATGTACAAAAGACTGCTGTTTGGCTCCCTGCATTGTGGGACGGACACACACACACCAGTCCCCCACTATAGCTCAGGAAAAACACACTGTCAGCAACCTTCACATCCTATCCGCCCTCAGGGCCAGAGACCAGGAGGGGCATATGAACCTTCGGCTGCTCTCCAAGACGGCAGCCTCTAGTTCCTGCCTCTACCACTATGAACCCGCTGCCAGGCACAAGGGGAAATACAGCTGAGACCCTAGAGCTTTTTTGTTTGTTTGTTTGTTTTTTGTTTTTTGTTTTTGTTTTTTGTTTTTTTTTTTTTCGAGACAGGGTTTCTCTGTGTAGCTTTGCGCCTTTCCTGGAACTCGCTTTGGAGACAAGGCTGGCCTCGAACTCACAAAGATCTGCTTGCCTCTGCCTCCCGAGTGCTGGAATTAAAGGCATGTGCCACCACCGCCCGGCGACCCTAGAGCTTTTTATGTGTTCATGTCCTCACAGGGTTTGGGTGGCTGCAGGGCCCAGGCAGGGAGACTTGGTGTTCAGTCCATCCTGGGCCCCCTGGCAAGTACTCAGAGAGAGTTGTAGCTGCTGCCTGCACCTGCTGCTGTGGCTTTCCCATCTGATCCACCCTGATGGGCACCTTTGGGGTATCTGGGAGCTGATAATTAGCCTTGGGGCTCAAGAACAGGCCTTCCCGAAGATGCCAGGTATACAGGATTCAGCTGACTTCTGCTGGGCTCGGGGACCACAGCCTGTGCAGGATTCCTAAGTGCTGAGCTTGTGCTATTGATTTTTCCATTTTGGGAAAAAAAAAATGAAATAAATAAGAACGTAGAGCCCAGGAGTTATCTCCACAAGAAGAAAAAGACTAAGGACTCTCCGGCCTGACAAAGGTGTACTCCATCAGGAGTGGGGACAGAGCCTGCCTGCCGCTCCTCCCAACACCTGCCCGGGTCTTCTGTCTTTCTGGCTTCCTTAGTGACCCCCTTCCTGCACATTCAGTGGTCCACTCTGTGTGCTAGAAGCCACCCCAGTGTGGGGCCAGCAGTCATCTCCAGGGAGTAAGATCACAGACTGTGTCCACAAGAGCAAGGGTCACCAGTTTCCACAAGGCAGGAAGTATGAGGGCCACACAGCGTGCACAGACCCTAGGATTTGTTTCTAGAATGTCCATTGCCTCTAACTGAACTTCTGTCACAGATCCCAGAGCCGGCATGTGATAATCAGGCTGCACCTAAAACCCCCAAATATCTTACACACAGTTGGGGTCCAGCAGAGTTCTGGTCATGCCTGAGGGGGCTGCAGCTTGTGAGTCACAAACCCTTGTGTCTTAGCACAGAGCCCAGCAAAAGCGGGTATCCCATAAATGCTAATATTCCTTACAGTAAACAAATGTGCTGCTGAGGTCACTGTGGGTCATCAAAAATGGTTGTTTGTGGTGCTGGAGACTAAACCAGGGGCCTTGGGCCTGCTACACAAATGCTCTACCACTGAGCTACACACTCCATCCCTGAATGCAGGGGCTTCAAGCAGAAACTTGCAGACATTTCACAAGACCTTCCATTTTCCTCAAGGGAATGGCTCCCTGCCCTGCAGTAAAAGACATGGCATAAAGGATGGCTCAGCCAGGTAAGGGCGCTTGCTACCAAGCCTGACAAACTGAGTCTGATCCCCAGAAGCCTCATGGTAGGAAAGAAATGACTGACTGAATAAATAAATGTAATTTAAAAAAACAAAAGCTGGAAATGGTGACGCATACCCATGATCCCATCAAGTGGGAGAAGGAAGGACCCATTCGAGACCCAGTTTCAGCTACATAGTGAGTTCAAGCTCAGCCTCAGCTACACGAGACCCTGTCTCATCTCATACACAGACACACCTGGACACACACATACACACCCCCACAAGGATATACATGAACTCCCTTGCCACACCTGAGGCTGGCTCATCCATAGAAAATGCCTTGTTCTCCACGAACATGCTCTGGCCCGTCTGCTCTTTCAGGATGGTCTCGTAGCCCACGCCTCGGGTAGGGTACATGTCCCCCTGGTAGCTCTGTTCTGGGCTGGGTTTGGTCACCTGGGAGACCTCGGGGATGACATAGAAGAGGACAAAAGTCCAGGCATTGGCAGCAAGGGCAATGGCCAGGGTGGGGTCATCCCAGGTGGGACTATGGTGCTGTTTATTGCCATAGATGTACATGACAATCCAAACCACCCAGATGGCAATGGAGATGGACGTGGTGAGCAGCACAAAGACCCCGTGCTTCCGCCAGCGCTTAAAGCGGCCACACAAGGTGGGCCAGGCTCCTAGAAAGGCTCCCAGCAGTAGCAGCATTACGTAGATGAGTGCCATGACAAAGTCCACATTGGCGATGGCACAGGGGGAGGTCACTGTCCAGTCGGCACTGCCATTGCCCAGAGGGCCAGCCTGCCCACCTCCCCGTACCAGGGTGATGATCAGCCACTCGGTGTTGATGATGACCTCCACAAGGGTGAGAAGCAGAGCCACAGTAAAGATCACCCAGCCCCGGGGCCCATGGTTCTTGCGGGCTAGGAAGTTAAGGGCAAAGACATGGGCTATCAGGCAGGAGAAGCAGATAGCAAACAGGACTCCAAAGAGGAAGCGTCGAGAGGCGCAGGTGGAGAAATCAGGCTTTACCACACAGGCAAACACGAGGCAGAAGAGGCCCAGGGTGCCCAGCAGGAAGAACACCTGGGTTCCCAGGAGGCTCCGCTTCTTAGTGTCCTGTACAAATGGAAGGCTGGCCACAAGGATGATGGTGAGCACAAATGTTGTGATGATGCCTGCCCCGGCCACCGCCTCCAAGACGATGCCCCAAGCCCCAGAGCGGTCACAAAGGTTGTAGTAGATTGGATCCAGGTCTGGGCTGCAGCCAGGTGGGGCATGGTTCTGGGCCCAGGCCCCAGGAAAGAACAAAGGCAGTCCTAGACACATCAGCAAGGTGTTGTAGGTGGCCATCCTGGCTCCCAGGCCAGGCTTCAGCTGGGTCCCTAGAGACAGGAATAGGTAAAATCAGTCCTCCAAAGTCAGACATCAATGAGGGTGGTGTTGCTTCCCCCATCCTGAACAAGAGTTGTTTGGAACACATGACGCTCTTTTATGTATTTTTAATTTAAAAAAATTATATTTTGGGGCTAGAGAGATGGCTCAGCGGTTAAGAGCACTGGCTGTTCTTCTACAGGTCCTGAGTTCAATTCCCAGCAACTACATGGTGGTTCACAACCATCTACAATGAGATCTAGTGCCCTCTCCTGGCATGCAGGCATAAATGCAGGCAGAACACTGTATACATAATAAATAAAATACATCTTTTAAAAAATTATATTCAATGTGCATGGGTGTTTTGCTTGCATGTATGCCTGTGCACCCGTGTGTGCCTGGTGCCTGTGGAGGCCAGAAGACTGTATTGGGCCGTCCAGAATTGAAGTTAGAGATGGTTGTGAGCCACCATGGGTGTGCTGGAGAAACTGAACACAGGTTCTTCAGAAGATAAGCAAATGTCCTTAACCACGGATTCATGAAGGTTTATCAACTGAGACAACAGATGAGGCTCAGCTGTCATTCCTGTCCCTGCGTCTGTCTGTCTGTCGTCTGTCTGATTGAGACAAGGCTTCTCTGTGTAGCAGTCCTGGAACTTGCTTTGTAGATCAGGCTGGCCTTGAACTCACAGATTCGCCGGCCTCCTGAGTGCTGGGATTAAAGGTGTGTGCCACCACACCCAGCTGTCATACCTATTCCCCTTTTTTGTTTGTTTTGTTTTTTTGTTTTTTCTGACCTCGAACTCACAGAGATCCACCTGCCTCTGCCTCCCGAGTGCTGGGATTACAGGCGTGCGCCACCACCGCCCGGCGTTTGTACTTATTCCTAACCATGGAAAAGAAATTTCTTTTCTTAACTACTAGAGAGATGGCTCAGTGGTTAAGAACACTGGGTGGGGGCTGGAGAGATGGCTCAGAGGTTAAGAGCACTAACTGTTCTTCCAGATGTCCTGAGTTCAATTCCCAGCAACCACATGGTGGCTCACAACCATCTGTAATGAGATCTGGCATCCTCTTCTGTATACATAATAAATAAATAAATCTTTTAAAAAAAAAGAACACTGGGTGATCTTCCAGAGGACCCAGGTTTGGATCCCAGCATCTACATGATGGCTCACAACAGTCTACGACTCCAGTCCTATGGTGTAGCACAAATCCTAATTGGCCTTAATCTGGAGTCAGATATGGGGTAAGTGCTGAAAGATCAGAAAGACACAGAGGCAAGCCACAGCCACCACGTTGCCAACTCCTCAGCCTGAAAGAAACCAAGCTCCTGTCTCCTCCCTCTCTTCACCCAGCAATATCATTTCCTGCCTCCACCTCCCTAGTGCTGAAATTAAAAGCAATGAGATCCCAAGCGTGTGTGCCACCACTGGCTCCGTTCCTCTTTTACACTGGATACATCTTGTGTAGCCCAGGGTGGCCTTGAATTCCTGATCTTCCTGCTTCCTCCTCCCAAGTGCTGGGATTAAAGGTGTGTGTCACCACTGCCTGGCTTCTACGGTTATCTAGTGGCTAGCTGCACTCTGACCTCCAGGCAAGCTTTATTTGTCAGAACGCAAAGTATCATCACATCAGGGGATCTGAGTCTGGTCTCCTCCGGCACTGCACAGATAAGATGCACAGATATATATGCAGACAAAACACTCACACACATAAAATAAAAATAAACCTTGGGGTGGGGACCACCAATGAACTTCCAGTGCTCTACTTAACCCATCAAAATCTGGGTTTAAATAGTCTTTGAGAATAGTCCCACTTAGCACTGTCCTTTCTGCCTTGGGACTTCCAGGTAAGACACTGTGCCCCTCAACTAAGTCCTGGAAATGACAAAGTCCAGGCCACTATGATGGCTATTCTTATTGTCAACTTGACGACATCTGGAATGAACTAAACCCTAATGGCTAGGCATACCTGTGAGGGATTTTTTTCTTAATTAAACCATTTGAGGTGGAAAGACCCACCTTTAATCTGGGCCACACTTTCTGCTGTAGCCTACCGGAAAGACATGGAAGAAGCAGGTTCCCCCTTTGCCTGCTTGCCCTCTCTCTGCTGGCAAGTCCAGTCCTTCACTGGCATTGCAGCACACTTCTTTGGGACTCTGGCATAAACTGAGGACCAGCTGAGACATCCAGCCTCAAGGACTGAACAACTACTGGATTCATGGACCATCTCTTGACAGACAGCTGTTGTTGGACTAGCTAGACCACAGCCATATGTATATACTCATCCTATAAGTTCTGTTCTCCAGAGAACCCTGATACAGCCACTCAGCCATGCATTCCTCCATTCATCACACTTAACCAGCACCTGCAGCTCGAAAGAAAATAGTGGAAAATTAGTTTCTCAACTCTTCTAGTTTGCTTTCTGTTGCTTTGGTCAGAGGAAAGGGTTGGCCAGGCATGCTTTAAAAAGAGCAATGGGAGCCGGGTGGTGGTGGCACACACCTTTAATCCCAGCACTTGGGAGGCAGAGCCAGGCAGATCTCTGTGAGTTCGAGGCCAGCCTGATCTACAGAGCGAGATCCAGGACAGGCACCAAAACTACATAGAGAAACCCTGTCTGGGGAAAAAAAAAAAAAAGAGGAAAGGGTTTATTTAGCTTACAGGTCACACACAGTCCATCATCAGGGGAAGCCACGGCAAGAACCTGGAGACAGGAAATGAAGCAGAGCCCATGGGGGAATGTTGCTCACTGGCTTGTTTCCTCATTTTGTTTACAGACCCTTTTCTTACTTACTTACTGTTTGCTTATTCATGAGATGGTCTTGCTATGTAGCCCAGGCTGGCTGGAACTTACCACATAACCCCGAGCTAACTCTGACTCAGACATAGGTTACCAAGACTGGCTTCTGTTTTTTTTTCACTAACTTTCTCTTCAGACTCTAGAGTTCATTGTCTAGTTCAGTACTAAAGACAAGGATAACATAACTGGATATAGGCTAGAAAGATGACTTAGAGGTTAATGGCACTGGCTGCTCTTCTAGAGGATCCAGGTTGGATTCCCAGCACCTACATGGTGGCTCACATACATGTGTAACTCCAGTTCCAGGGAACGTGACATCTTCTTCTGGCCTCTGTCAGCATCAACTATGTAGATGGTGCACAGAAACACATTCAGACAAAACATTCACACACAAAATAAAAATAAAGTAAATCTCTTACAAAGAAAACAAACGAACAAACAAACAAAAACCCAAGAGCTGGGTGTGGTGATGCACACCTTTAATGCCAGCATTCCAGAGAAAGAGGCAAGAGGATCCCTGTTGAGGCCAGCCTGGTCTACACAGTGAACTCTAGGCCAGCACTATGCAGAGAGAACCTACCTCACAAAAGCACATAAGCACACACACACACACACACACACACACACACACACACACACAAATCAAGAACCAGGCAAAGACAACAAGACCTCAAAGGGATTGATCTTTAATGGAAGACTTTAAGACACTATGTAGTGAAATGGGGGGAAGTGGCCTATTTATTAACATCAGAAAGGTCACAACAGATCACCCACTTGCTCACTGTAGCCATACAAAATGTCGCAGATTTGTGCCAAAGAAGAAAACCAAAGCTGGCTGCCCAGAACAGTTTCCCTGTGTGAAGTGAAGGGTGTCATGGGGTAAGAGAAATTCAAGATGAAATCTTTGGGACTAGGGTGGTGGAACTGTCCCCTGACGTGTATAGAAAGGTCTCGGTGCCATCCTTAGCACCGCTCCCCGCCCCGCCCCCAAAGAGACATACTTTGTGAGTTTTCCATTCAAAGCTTTAATTGACCTAGAAATTGTAGTAGTTTGAATAAAAATGGCCCCTTAGGCACCTGTATTTGAATGCTTGTTCCCCATTGGTGAAACAGGGAAGGATTAGGAAGCATGGCCTGGTTCGACGAGGTGTGTCATTGGGGGTGGGATTTGAGTTTTCAAAAGACCAGGCCATTCTAAATCAGCTCTCTGTGCCTGTTGAAGATAAGGATGTGAGCTCTCAGCTACTGCTCCAGCACCATGCCTGCCTGCTGCAATGATCCCCATCATGCTCTTGGACTCCAATTCTCTGAAACTGTAAGGAAGCCCCCAATAAACTCTTTCTTCCATAAGAAGCTTTGGTCCTAGAAAAACAGAGATCTAACATAGGACGTTCAAATACTCTAAAAGAAACTATTAACAAAGCCCCAAATTCCCTGACATGTAGATCCTCTGTGTATGGTCACCCTACATGTTCAAGAAACTAGTTGTAGCTGGGCAGGCATGGTGGCGCATACCTTTAGTCCTAACACTTGAGGGGAAGAAGTAAGTGGGTCTTTATGAGTTCGAGGACAGCCTCGTCTACATAGTTTTCGGCCAGAAAAACTACATGGAGAGCAAAAGAGGGGGGAAAAATAACAGAAGCAGGGTGGTAGCACAGGCCTCTAATCGCTGCTTTTGGGAGGCTGAGGCAGGCAAATCTCTGTGAGTTCGAAGTTAGTCTGGTCCAGGACAGCCAGGGCTACACAGAGAAACTCTGTCTTGAAAAACCAAAATAAATAAATGAACAAATTTTAAATAGATAAATAAATAAAAGGAGTATCTCTCCTACCTAACCAGGGCGAAGGTCCATGAAGCCAGCAATCAAACTTTCCTTGGATGACAGCGTCCACTAGTAGCCAGCAAAGGCATGGCACTACCTATGTTACTAAATGCTTTCTCCACCAATGCCCCTTTATTTACTACTCAGTTTGAGGCAGGGCCTTGCTACTCATCCCTGGCTGGTCTCAAAGGTGTGGCAATCTCCTGCCTCAGCTTTCTGAGTACTAGGGACATAGGCTTGGGCCACCACTCCTGGCTAATTTTTTTTTTTTCCCCAGAGCTGAAGATCGAACCACTGAGCTAAATCCCCAACCCCTGGCTAATTTCTAACATGCACACAAAATGCCAAGTCTCATTTGCTAGAAAACTTCCATCCATGGCTGATAAATGCAAAGTCACTAAATCTGAGGAAAACGACACACCTTGTGATGGTTAATACTGACAGTTGACTTGACAGGATCTAGGAGTCCAGCCTGGGCATCGCTGTGAGATTATCTACGTTAGGTTAATTGAGGTGAAAATGTGGGTGGTGCCATTCCCTGGGCTGGTGTGTGGAAGGAGAAAGAGGAGAGTTAGCCAAGTAGGGGCATTCCTTGCTCTCAGCTTCCTGACTTCAGACACAATGTGACCAACCGCCTGGAGCTCCTCAAGTGGGCTCCTTCAGGGTTATTTTATCACAACAGGAAAAGTAACCAATACACAAATTTAGATACATTGACATAAGAAAGATAATCAATTTACATGTTTACTTGCCCCACCCCCTTTTACCTTTAAAAAACATTTTGTATGGGTGTTTTGCCTGCATCTATACCTATACAGTGCCATGGAGGCAAGAAGAGGCTGCAGCTGGAGCTACAGATGGTTGTGAGCAGCCATGTTGGTGCTGCTAATTGAATGGGTCATCTGGAAAAGTAGCTCATGCTCTTAACCACCAAACCATTACAGTAACCCCTTTCCCCCTTTGCCATTCCATTTATTCATTCATTTGGAGAGTCTCAAGTGATAGCCCAGAATAGCCTCAAATGTGTGGCAATCCCCCTGCCTCAACCTCCAGAGTGCTGGAATTACTGTACTTTAATCCATCCCAGCTTTTGCCCCTTGAAAAAGTTGCAGGGCCCAGCATTGTGGCACACACCTGTAATCCCAGCACTGGGAGAGGGAGGCAGGAGGGTCAGGAGTACAGACCCTTGGCTACACAGTGAGCCAGACATCAGTATGAGCCACAAGAAATCCTGTCTCAAAAAAAAAAAAAGGAAGGAAGGAAGAAAGGCAGGGAAGGGGACGCTGGAGATATGGCTCAGTAGTTAAGAGCACTTTCTACTCTTACAGAGGACCTGGGCGGGGGAGGGGATTTAGCTCAGTAGTAGAGCGCTTGCCTAGCAAGCACAAGGCTCTGGGTTCGATCCTCAGCTCCAAAAAAAAAAAAAAAAAACAAAACAAAAACAAAAACAAACGAACAACAAACAAACAAAAAACAAAAAACAGAGGACCTGGGATGGGTTTCCACATAGCATCTCATACCCACCTGTAATTCCAGTTCCTGGGGTTCAATGCCCCCTTCTGGCCTCCACTGCTCTTACATGCACATGGTGCACATATACTCTCACAGGCATGTACATAAAAATAAGTAAGTAAAATAAAAATCCATGTAGCTTAAGCCATCTCAGTTATTTCCTAGCTTTTCTTAGGCTACCATCTACCTTTAACTCCTAAAAATAACATGCAAGCTTCAATAAGTTTATAGTTGTTCTCCTAAATAAGTACCATTGTGAAAGCTAGCTGTTCTCCATTTCTAATGCAAAAGTTCACTTCCCCTGCACTGAGACTCTGCATACTGGTAAATCAATAAAAGTGTCACTGGTATTTACAAGTACTGGAAAGAGAAGAACCATCACAGCTAACAGGTAAGGAGTCATACCCAGCCACCTGAGAGATAATCCACTGGTAACGATATCATAGGATCCTAAATGTGCAATGTTTCAGCAAACGAACAATAGCTAGAATTTGGGGTACAGCTAGAAATTTAGAATGAAACACTGAGAACAACCAAGAAGCATGTGCCCTGTGGAGGGTTTCTCACCCTACTTTTCTGGGCCAGACCTAGTTTAGAGCAAGCAATTGGGACCAGGGGCACTGCTTGGTGGTACAATGTTTGCCTACTTATGTGAGGGCCCTGGGTTCAATCCCCAAAACTAGGAGAGGGGTAGGGATATAGAATAGGTAATCATTCTGAGTCTGCCAGTATTTACTATACTATATACTTCCTATATCTAGGAAGACAAAGCCTGACTGCTTTTAGAGTTCTGGAATATGCAAAGATGGACAAACACAGTCACTCTCCTAAGGCTAGCTAAGGTCTAATAGAGATTGATAGGTATGCAAAAAAATGATGCAGATGAATACACTACACATGGGACAGAATTTCCCTGGAAGAGGTGCTCCAGGAAGATGGAGAGCAAGCGATAAGAAAGGAGACAAGGGGAGAAGACCTGGTCTAAAGCCTTTCACTGGGAACTAGAGGTGTGGCTCAGTGGTGCAGTACTTGTCTAGTATGCATGAGGCCTTCACTTTGATTCCCCCAATACCTCCAAAAAAGGGGTAGATGGGTCAGTCAGTAAGAGGTTGCTATGTAAGCATCAAGACCTAAGTTTGGATCCCCACTCCCACGTAGAGAGCATGGCATAGAGGCATGCACCTGTAATCCCAGCTCGGGAGGTAGAGACGGGAGGATTGCTGGGGTTTGTTGGCCAGCTAGTCTAACTGAATTGGTGAGCTCCAGGTTCAAGTGAGAGATCTTGTCTCAACAAATAAGATGGACCCACGCAGGGACACTGTAGAGTGGGAAGAAGGTTGAGAGTCAGTCAGGATGGGAGGAGCGCTGTGAAATGCTGTCATACGGACATGAGACAGCTACTAGACCCATGAACTCACTGAAGCTATTATTACCCACACAAGGTCAAATCAGCAAGATCGGTCACTATTCCAACAGGCTCGGTGGATTATTAACAAAAACAGGGAAGAACACGAAGTGGGGAGAGGAATGTTCTAGAGGTGCCTGCGGGGAATGGGAGGCAGGAGTTGGGGATTCTTGGGGGAACAGGGAGTCCATGTGATCAAGATATACTGTTTCCATGTATGAAATTGTCAAAGAATAATTAAAGATATGTATGTATATTTGTATTTTTGAGACAGGATCATACTATGTAGCTCTGGCTGTCCTGAAACTCACTATGTAGACTAGGCTGGCCTCTGCTAACTCACAAAGATCCACCTTCCTCTGCCTCCCAAGTGCTGGAATTAAAGGTGTGTGTGACTATTACATCTGGTTAAAGATATTAAAAAGTAAAATAATGGCTAGGCAAGATGGTTCAGTGGTAACAGCGCTTGCCACCCAGCCTGCCAGCTTTCGTTTAATCCTCGGGACCTGGCACTGACTCCTGTAAGTTGTCCTCTGGCCTCCAAGGTGGAGAGCAATAGAGGAAGATTCCTAATGTCAACCTTACCTCCATATGCATTCACACACACACACACACACACACACACACACACACACACACACACACGGACACACACACACACGGACACACATGTGAACAATCTGAAAATACACTACACAAAGTATTTATGTGTATTTAGCAAAAATGATCAAGAATGCTAATAGTTGGGGCCTGGAGAGATGGCTCAGTGGTTAAGAACATTGGCTGCTCTTCCAAAGGACATAGGTTTGATTCCCGGCACCCACATGGCAGCTCACAACTGTCTGTAATTCCAGTTCCAGGGGACCTAACACCTTCTTCTGATCTCCCTTGGTACCAGGCACACACATGGTGCACAGACATATATGCATGAAGAATATCCATACACATAAAGTTAGTATTTTTTAAAAAAGAATGCTAATTGTGGTAAATTAATAAAAAAAAAAATGAATTGAACTATGTCCCGGACATTACCACAAGACACAGACTAAAAGGAGGTAAAGCCTTGAACAGGGTGAGGTAGGAGATGAAAAGGTAAAGGGTCAAGGAAAGAGAAAAAAGATGACATCTGTATCCCAAGTTTGGTCCCCAAATTGGAGCAAGAGAAAGAAAACAAAGTTCCAGTAAGTGGTGAGCACGTGTCCAGGAGGCTGGGGCTGGTTACAAACATGGGCAAGAGTTGAAGGACTTGTTCGAGGCAATAGGAGTCACTGTAGGATGAACATGATGGGGGCATCTCCAGGTTTGTGCTCTCAGAGATGCGTCTGGCACCAAAGCACAGAGCAATTAATTTATTGAAACCATTTCATCCAGTTTAAGGAGCAAGGCCAAAGGTAGCACCATAATGGCCAGATCTGAGAGATTCTTGCCACCCCCTCTCATCATACCCCCCACAGCACCCCCCCCCCCACATACACAGATCTAAGGACAAAGGAGATGTAGGAGGAGAGGGTGCTACAGGTCACATTACAGGTTTACATCTGATAACAGCCAGGTCATCTCAAGACTGAGGATGTAGGTCAATGTGAGCATGTTCCAGTACAAGGTCCTGGCTTCCTTCCCCAGGGAAGAAGAGGAAGAAGGCAGAGAAGAAACACACGCCTCTGCTCAGCTTGTCCACGGCACCACAACAGACACTGGGGCCAGGATTAGGGAATGGTTACAATCCTGTACTATTTCCTCTTGCCTATGCTACGGGATGACCAGCTTCCGCCTTGACCTGATCCTTCAAATCTCACCTCTGTCACTAAATCTCCAGTGTGGAAAATTGGGCTGCCCTGAAATGTACCGTCTCCACCCTAAAATGTCCCATTTTTTTGCTTCCACAGAAAAACAGAAGGAAGGGCAGATGGGGAGATGGAAACATAGTCAGGCGGGAAAATTGGGACAGCTGGGCTGGACTCTCTCCCCTGTGTAGGACAGAGGTCTTTGGGGCAAGCAAGACAGTTGAAGACAGCCTGGCAGGGTGCACACATCTTTAATCCCAGCACTTGGGAGGCAGAGGCAACAGATCTCTGAGTTCAAGGCCAGCCTGGTCGATGTAGTGTGTTCCAGGATGGCCAGAGGTACATAGTGAGACCCTGTCTCTAAAACATTCCCCAAAACAACAAAAAGATAGTTGAAGAGAAAAAAAGTCACATTAGGAAACAGACCAATCTTCCTGTCCAGGAGTACATATTTAGCTAGATTTATTTTGATTTTTTGTGAGTATGAATGTTTTGCCTGCATGTCTATATGTGTCCCACATGTGTGTCTGGTGCCCACAGAGGTCAAGAAAGGGCATCAGATCCCCTGGAACTGTAGTTATAGATGGTTTTCAACCACCATGTGGGTGCTGGGACTGAACCTAGGTGCTCTGCGGGAGCAGAGGTGCTCTCATCCACTGAGCAGATTCTGTAGCCACCTACTGCTTTTAAGATGGTGGCTAAAGCGTAGCAGGAGAGGCCAGCTCTGCCTAGAGGCTCTGAAATAGCTCTATGTGTACCCACCACCTGCTGTGGGCTGTCACACACCCTGCATTCAGACTCAACCTTTTAAATCATGTGACCCACCTCCCCTGAGTCAGTGGATCCCAACGCAGCAATCCTTTAATACAGTTCCTCATGTTGTGACCCCCCAACCATAAAGTTATTTTCATTGCTACTTCATAACTATAATTTTGCTACTGTTAGAAATCATAATGTAAATATCTGTTTTCTGGTCTTAGGTGACCACTATGAAAGGGTTGTTTGACTCCTCTGGTTGAGAACCACTACTCTAAGTCTTCAGGGGCTGGGAAGGTACTTGATATTATTCTCTGTTGTTTCTTCTCCTCCTTGATATAGTAACCGTGTGAAACTCATCCATTAAAGGACACAGTACCCATCTTTACCAGGAATGGGACAGGTCCTTCTGCCCTAGAACACAGCCCACAGCCAAGGCTCCACTTCAGATTATTTCCTGGATAAAAAGGCTTTTAACTTCATCTCCCTGGAATCGGTCATACAATTTTTTTTTTTTTCAAGATAAGGTTTCTCTGTTTAGCTGTGGCTGTCCTGGAACTTGCTTTGTAGACTAGGCTGGCCTCAAACTCACAGTAACCCACCTACCTTTGTCTCCCGAGTGCTGGGATCAAAGTCGTGTGCCACCTAGGCCTCGCAGCATCATACAAGTTTTTGTTTGTTTTGTTTTGTTCTGTTTTGTGTTCTTGAGACAGGGTTTCTCTGTGTGGCTTTGGAGCCTGTCCTAGAATTTACTCTGTAGCCCAGGCTGGCCTCAAAAAAGATCCGCCTGCCTCTGCCTCCCGAGTGCTGGGATTAAAGGCGTGCGCCACCACTGCCCGGCCCGTACAAATATTTTTAATTACGTGGGAAATCAGCCTTTCTCCAGGGCCAGCTACTCAGCCCCCAACTCTGGTGGGAGGCAGTGCACTGAGTTCTCAAATCCCTTTTCTTCTTTCTGTCCTCAGGTGAAGCAGAGAAGCCTTGGCAAGGCTGGTAGGCTGAGACTATGCCAGCTCTGACTGGTTTTAAGCAGTTATAGGTGAGGCAGTAGACCTTCACCTTCTCACCTTTCCAGAAGAACATTTCCTTGATCTCCCCATCTCAACATCCACACTCACACTCACCCACACATACCCCACGGTGGGAAAGAGGGCTGCTTGGTAGGAACAAGGCTACAGAGTAAGACATGAGCCAAAGGCCATGACCACCTACAGCCATATTGGATGGAGCAAGGAAGGGCTCAGCCATGATCACCACAGAGCATCCTTCTTCCTCCCTGGCTGCATCCGCTTAGCAGCTGACCTGGAAAGATGGGTGGACACATAGCCAGCCTTCCTCAATCCTCTCATCCACCACTTCCTCCTGTTTTCTCAGTCTCAGGACAAGTCCTGTTGTCTAAGCCCTCTGACCAGAAGGCAGGTCAACGAATCCGGTAAGAATGGACCTGGGGAGATGCTAATGTATGGAAGGACTCACAGCCCAGCCCATTTACCGTCCCCGGTCCCCCTTTCATAACCAAGAGTGGGTAACTGGACCAAAATACACTAGCATGCGGAGTCCTAGAAGCCTTCTAAGCAGTCCAGGGTCTGCTCTCCACTTTGGAATGTGCCCTACCCCCATCCCTAACACCACTCCCTCCCAGCCACATAACAGACAATGTTGGGGGGAGGGGGCCCTCTCCAAGAGCACAAAGCCACGCTTCTATATATCCTCCTATCTGTACTTCAGGATCAAGATCATGAAGTCCTAAGTGATTTAGAACTTTGTACGTGTAAAAGTGTGGGCGTGAGGTGGAAGCGGAAAGCGCTCTGGAAAAACCAGAGACGAGTAAGGGGTGGGATCCAGAGCTTAGGCCTCCACAAGGAGAGCAGCCGCAGGCCCCTGAAATTCCAAACTTCCCGCGGAGAGACCCGGAGCCCTCGCCTCCCTATTCCAACCAGACTGCTAGGTCTCCGCTCGCGCACCCCTGCAAGTCTGAACCGAAAGAGCAAGGAGCCAGGCTCGGTTCCTCCCATTCCCTCCGGTCACAGAAACCTGCCTTCCCCACGCACCCAAGCGAAATGCGGAAAAGAACGTCAACCTACAGTCACAGTCAACCGTGGCCTCCCACAGCGTGAGTAGGTAGAGGGCCACCTCTCGGACACTCGGATCGTGGAGTCCTTCCTTGGCCGTCCACCTCCGGACGCAGCACCCGGCTTTCCTGACCCATTAAGTCCCCAGCTGACTCGGGTTTGGAAACTTTCTGCCAACTTGCGGAGTGGGTGCAATCGTCGCCCGCCTCTCGGGTTCCCACCCCGAGCCTGGCCCTAGCCCTCTCCCAGCCAGCTGGATCCAGACCTTCCGGCCTGCCGATGGCGAAGGCGGAGCGCCGAGGCAGCAGCCCTTACCTGGGACTCGCAGCCAGCCCGCTTCTGCGTCGCGCTGAGAGCCAACTTTGGCCCCAGGCAGAGCGCCGGCAGGCGTAGGAGGGACTCAAAGAAGGGCGCAGGGCCAGAGCCTGCGCCGGTGGGACTGACCAGGCCTGGGCAGAGGTGCAGGGCCTTCCTCCTCGGGACCCCGGACCGAGCTGGTTGCGCTCGATGGCTCTCTCTCCCGCCCTTCTCCCCCGGCGCAGCGCTCCCCTCTCTGGGCCAGGGTGGGCCGGGCTGCATCACCGTGACATCACCTCCATTCCGGGCGCTCCTCGGGCGCCAACAGCGCTCCAGGTACTAGCGATCTGCATCCCTGTAACAAAGCGCGCCTGGCCCTGCCCCCTCGGACTCACCTCCAGGCTCGGCCGCTGAGTACTTTCGAGCTGGGAAGGGAGATCCGAGTTTCTGGCCAAGCTGGAGTGTGGGTTGTTGCTGTTTACTGCCACGCCCCCGCACGCGGGCGCGCGCGCACTTGCGCGTACTCACTTTCTGGATTCGCCTTTCTCTCCCGAAAGCGGTCCCGGGTGCAATCCAGCACACTTCTTGGTTGCATCTCCCAGCGATCGCACGCACCTTACAGACGCTCAGTGGCCACCTTGGCGAGTTTCCCCGTGACAGACACTCAGCCTTTGTCACTTTCGTCCTGGCTTTCCCATGAGACACATGCCTGGCACAGTTCGCTGCTCCCCACTGGAGCGAGGCGCACACTCAGACGTAAAGTCCGTCTTTGTCACGCCTTCCGTGCCCCCTCCCCTCTCGAGCTTGCACACGTGGACACAGCACACACTGAGCGCCCTCCTCTTTCATGCGTTATCCTTTCCGGAGAGCCTAGTCTCCGAGATCACGAAGGAATGCCACGGCGTATGCCCCGAACTCTGTGGACTGAGCCCAGAACCCCTGCGGGTTATTGGCCAGCATCTTCGTCGGCCTGACTACCCCGCGCCCGAGTTTCTCTCATCGCGGGTTCCCCTCCCCGCGTCCCGGTTCCCTGTGGTGACCTGTCCTAATTAGCCTTCTCAGTTTTGTTCCCAAGGTACAGTGTTCAACGCTATCCCTATGGTCCCTGCGCTCCTGACCACATTGTTCCTGACTTCGGATCTGGCCACTCCTGAAGTCAGGGGACTTTTCCATGAATTCGGATTCCCCTGAACCCCACCCCCACTCCCTGCCGGGGTGGATCCACCAGTTACCACCCTTTCTTCTCCAGCCCCAGGAATCTGCTGAAAAGAAACCGCAGAAATAGGGAAGTGAATCCCAGCAGAGGCCTCTCTGGCCCAGTAAACAAGAGATTCCACCCCCCCCACCCCCGGCCACTTTCCCTGGGGCTTGAGATCCCTCGGGAGTGGGCTGCGCTGTCCTTGGAGCACTGAGTGGGTCTGATTGGATTGCGCTGTATCCCCGGAAGGGACAAATCGCTAGAGCAAGAGGTTGTTGGGCCTGAACAGGGGCCCTGGGGACGCTGGAGAAGGCAGAGCGTCGGGTCTCAGGGTGCCGGTTCTCGTGATGCCGAGTTGCCTGGGGGATCGCCAGGAGCGCGGTCGGAGCCAGCCCGTGGCAGGGCAGGCTGCAGGGCGTGTTTGCTCAACCCTGAGCGCCCTCGAGGGGGAGGGGAGGCAGCTGGTCACAGGCCAGGGGATAGCCAGGTAGAGGAGGGCAGGGAGCTGGTGACCCGTACCTCCCCGGCTGGCTGTGTGTTTGCGTGCCTCCATCTATGACAACCTGGAGTCTAAACTCAATGAATCACCCGGAGTTGCCGGAGCGATAAACCTCAGGCCGGTTCCTCCCCTCGCACACAGCTCTGCTCTTTTCTGACTCTGGGAGGAATGTTTGCTTAGGAGGGGGCGGTGGGGACTGTGGGGCCCAGGATTTCTAGAACCCTGAATCCTTTTCTATGCCTTGCCGTTTCTGTCCGGTCTGGGGAATGAGGCAAAGCCTGAACTATTTCAGTGGGCGGCTGCTGCAGGGGTGCCTTCTCCCACTCCTCAGTTCACCTCCCACCCCAAGGTTAGAGATCCAGTGAGTGCTCAGGTGTTAAGGCTTGAATGGCGCAGGCAGTTGGTGCCCACGCTAGCTAGAAAGGCAAACATTCTGGTTAGGCTCTGCCTGCTTTTCATTAACTAGGCGACTGATGCCTAACTCTGCTGAGATGGCTCATTGGCATATGTGAAAAGCCAGTTAAGGGAGCGGGTAGGGGGCAGGGAGCCAAGGAAAGGAAATGGTCCAAGACTGGTGGCAGGACCCTGCAAACCATCTCAATTTTCCTTCTCTCTTCTCTTTTTCCCTACAGCCTCCAAAACTGTGACTATTTTTGCCAAGCTTAGTGGCTCACACCTGTAATTCTAACACTTGGGAGGTAGAGGCAGGAAGATCAGGAACTCAAGGTCATCCCAAGACCACCTTGGACTACTCAAGATTCTGTCTCAAAACAAAGCCACCACTCTTCGCCGCCCCCTCCCCACCAAGTTGGGGCATCTAGTGTCTGGTCACCCACTGGGAGTCATTTAAAAAGGGACTGGCCCCACAGTGGCTGACCCCTGCCCTCAGCCAGCCTCAAGGCAGCTGTCGGCAGTAGAAATGAGGCCAGTGTCTGAGAACTCTGTGCTCTCCCCTGTTTGCAGGCACCCTCTGGAACAAGATCTGCCTTCAAACGACAGAGCAGCTCCCTCTGGGCAGATGATTCCCACCTCTGGTTCTCCAAGATTCCTATTGCGCTCTGCTTAGGTCTTAAGAGAAAGAGTTGTGGACCCTGCCAGTGAGTCGTCAGTCCTGCTGTGGGCGGCCGCTTGAGACTGGAAGTACTTTAAAGTTCCTCAGACCCGCAGCAGCTCTCTGACCCCAGCCACAGGAACGGCTGTGTCCCCTAATGTCTCTCACCCTGATTTAACCCAATATCTACTCTATTTTCACAAAATACAACAGCCATCAGAGATGACCCATTGCAGGAACTGCCCACCTGCCCCCGAAAGCACGCCTGGAGTTGCGATGTTGGCAGGGAGCACAGCGCTGTCCTCACCTTCTTTTCTCTCTAGCTAATTGAGTTCCTGCTGAAAGGCAGAGTGACACCATCTTTATTCACTTGGCCTATCTTTGAGCCGGCCCCTCAATCTCAGAGTCTCAGAAGTGCCACCTGCTAGTTGTGTGACTCTCTGACCCCTCACTTTCCTCTTTGGAGAGTGATAACCCCACCCTCCAAATACAACATGTCTAGAATGTTCCCGCCACACACTGGAAGAAGTTGCTTTCGATTCCATTCACTATCACTAGAGAAGGCCTGCCAGTCTGTGTCCGGCTGAGCTGTGGTTTGTGCTGGTCTCTCTGTCTTCAAGCTTTGTCTCTTCTACCCCATCTCTGTCTGAACAAAAGTTTTTAAAACTCCCTGCATCAATGTTCCCACCTCTGAGAAGCCTTCCTCATTTCCCCTAGAAAGGACTTTTTGTTGTTTTGAGGCAGGGTTTATCCATGTGGCTCTGGCTGTCCTGGATCTCACTTTGTAGACCAGGCTGGCCTCAAACTCACAGAGACCCACCTGCCTCTGCCTCCCGAGTGCTGGATTAAAGATGTAAACCAACAGGCTAGATCCGAAAGGACTATCTTATGGGGCTTGAGATGCTTCCGCACTGTTGGTGCACACCTTTAATCCCAGCATTTGGGAGACAGAGAAAGGTGGATCTCTGAGTTCGAAGCCAGTCTAGTGTATAGAGCTTGTTCCAGGACAGCCAAAGCTACACAGAGAAACCTTGTCTAAAAAAAAAAAAAAAAGAAGAAGAAGAAGAAGAAGAAGCCAGGGTAGAAACGTGGTGACCCCATTTTGGGTATAGTCAACCCATGTGCTTCACGTCACACCCATTCCCAAGAAGGAAGTTGCAGTATCCCAGGAGCAGGGATCCTGGACCACAATGTGTGGAATCTCTCAAGGGGGCTAGGGAGGCCAGCCCTGATAAGCGATCAAGGGCCCTGATGGATTAAAAAGAATCCCTCAGAGTCAGGCATGATGGCACATCCTGTAATCCAAGCACCAGAGAGGCAGGAGATCATGAGTTCTTCCTTGACTATATATTGAATTGGAGGCTAGCCTGGGCTTCATGAGGCCGGGTCTTATCCACTCACCCCCAAAAAAGGACAGAAAAAGGAAGGGGTCGGGTGTGGGCGGAGAAAGGCAGGCAGGCTATCCTACACTGAGCTGAGGGTGGAGCCTGGAACTTAGGTGGAGAAGTGGGGGTGGCTGGGAGCCCCAGGGCTGCTGGTAAACAGTTTGTATCTTACCTCTCTTGGCTTCGGGGCCTGTGGTAGCCATTACTGCCCCAGGTGCAGTACAGGGCTCCTTTCCCCTGGAGCTCACAGGACTTCCTGCTGCGAGCTGAGACTGCTGGGTTATTTTGAGAGGATTCAGACCAGGACAGCCACATTAAGAAGCAGGAAACCAGGATCCAGAGGAGTTAAACACTCACTCCCTACTACTGGCTGCCCATGGCTGATCTCTCAGGAAATGTACCCAGAAGCGGGCTTGGGTAGAGCCTGCTGGAATGTCACCTGATGCTGAACCCTTCCACGAAACCTCTGCCTCCCGTGCCCTGGGTCAACTTCCCACCCACCCTTCTACAGCTCAGTGGCTCAAGGGCAGTAGCCAACTCCCCTGGGAAGGAAGAACTGGATTTTCTAAGATTTTCATATGGTTCTGGCCAGTCCTCATCAACAGACCTAAGACCCACGCTTCAAATCCAGGTCTAGGCATTCAAGACGTTCCACTCACCCAGCTCTTCCAAAAACCAAGATAGAAATATGTGACCATGCTGCATTCTGCTCTCCCTACCTTAAACAGTGTCATCCCAATTTGGGAACATTTTGTCAAGGGGGAGCATACTTTGTGGCTGATCGCTAACCCCCCAAACCTACCAAGCTGCTCACGACCTCTCCATCGTCTTGTAAAGCCCCATCTAGTGAGAGATGTTCACTGGTTGTGATCATAGCTGATAATGGCTGCTAAGTCAGAGTCCAAACTCCTGGATCTTCACTCTCAGTCCCTCCGGCCTGGTCTGGCTGCAAGGAACATCCTTCCTCTTCATCACAGGAAATAGTCAGTCCAGGCACAGAGGTCCGAATCAGCCTCCCACACTGGCCTTCCTGGGGCTCACTCCCACTGGCCCCCATTCTCAATCTAGGATGTCCTTCCTCCCCTCTCAGCCCCTCAGGTGCCACCCCCACTTTGAAGCCCTGGGGATCCTACTGGAAAGAATTCTGATGACACTAGAATCCTCTTCCCAGGCACATATCTAGGAATCGCCCAGTATTTACAGTGCTTTTTTTTTTTCTCCAGACAGGGTTTCTCTGCAGTTTTGGAGCCTGTCCCAGACTAGCTCTGTAGACCAGGCTGGCCTCGAACTCAAGGAGAATCCACTTGCCTCTGCCTCCTGAGTGCTGAGATTATAGGCGTGCACCACCACTGCCCGGCTACAGTGCTTTTGTGTTCGATTGGTTTGTTGGTTGATTTGGCTTAGCCAGGCTGGCCACAGATTCTCTAAGTAAGCAAGGATGGCCTTCAACTCTTGACCTTCCTGCCTTTCTCTGTCTCCAGAATCCTGAGATTACAGGTGTGAATCACTATTCCTGACTCTATTCTTTACATCGTTAATTTTTAAGCTTGTTTTTGAGATGACCGCTCCAGGTATCTGAATCGTGGTCTGAATCTCTGCCTCCACCTGACTGTATTGTTAATGATACCTTATACCTCCCTGGTTCTCTGATAGTCTCTGCTGGGAATGGATTCTAGACTCCAAAGCTCTCTTTCCCAGCATTCCCTGGCATAGGACAGTACACATCTAAAATGTAGGCACTAGCTATCGGTGGATTGATCAGATTGATTGTCAAGGGCTGTAGGAGGCTGTCAGGCTTCTGTAAAGGGATGGAGGTCAGGGAGGCTTAGCATCTACAAGAAACTGAGTAAGTGGGGCACTGGCTCTGGGGCTGATGGGCTCAGGGATGGAGCCTAGTTGATAATACAATACCTGTGGATGGTGTACCTCTATATAGCATTAAATCATTTCTGTCTTTTACACAAATGATTCGTACAGTCCTGTAGCTATCTAAATGATAAATAGGATTTCACAAGACCGGTATTATTAAAGGTAGATAGGATTCCACAAGGCAGATATAATTGTCTCTATTTTATAGATTTTTATAAACAGATTCATAGAGGCTAAAACCCGCCGTGAGTTAGAAGCATTTATTTTAGCACTTTGGACTCTACCCTATTGTACTGTGCCCAAAACCCACTTCCTGCACGACCTTTACTTACCATTTTCTGCCTAATGGATCATTATTTATGTACATGTGTCCTCAACCGACGTGTAAGACTTGAGGGAAAGGTATGTGCTGGATTGTCTCTGTGCTTCCCTTTTCCCTTGCCCATAGCGAGGCTCCAGTTAACATTTATAAAGGGAATTAGTAGATGAAAGATCTGGAAGGGCCTAAGGTTAAGTCAGGGTTGCAGGGCACACCGGCTGTCAAGCCCACAGTGTGCCCCTCTGCCCTCCCTTCCCTAGCCATCCTTTCACCTTCAGAAGCCAGCTGCAGCCTGTTTCCATTCTCTGCTGGTGGCCATTGGCCCCAGTGGTCACTTCAACTCTACACAGCCTGCAGCCATTTGGCCCTTCACCCGCCTCTGCAGCCACCACCAACACGGCTCTTCCCTGGCTGATCCAGCCACGCCACTACCAATGTGCTCCAACGAAACCAAGCCTTATTTATTTACTGTGTTTGTTTGATTGATTGTTTTTTAAGACAGAGTCTCAGGTAACCCAGTTTGGCCTTGAATTGGCTGTGTAGCCAAGGATGACCTTGAACTTCTGACCCTCCTGTCCCTGCCTTCTGTGAGCTGAGATTATAGGTGGGCTCTACCAGGACTGGTTTAGTCAGGGCTTCATGCCTGCTGAGCAAGCACCCTACCAAGGGAAGCCACAGCTTCAGCCCCTTATGTTAACTGTTGTTGGTTAGCCAGAGTTTCAGTCTGTAGTACAGGATTGCCTCAAATTCGTGGCAATCCTCCTGTCTCAGCCTCACACTAATATACCTGGCTCAACAAAAATTTTTAAAAGACCCAGTCACTGCCCACCCTCTCATTTAGAATTTGAGGCCACCCAAGATTCTTGAGCTCAGCTCAGCTCTCTGATGTCGGCTCATTTGCCTGCACTCACCAGAGATGGTGCCTCTGGCAGGGCAGGGCAGGGCAGGGCAGGGCAGGGCAGGGCAGGACAAGGCAGGGAGGGGCCAGCCAGCTGGCTTCTGGGCTATGTCCGGGGCCAGCTGTTCTCACTGCTACTGGGGCTTGACTGTCTCTTTCACCGGAAGCCCAGTTGTGGTGTAGCTCAGGCTGCCGGGAACTGGTGCGCTATTCTGGGAGTGTGATGGAGCTGGGCAGCCGATGAAACTTCACCTCCCTTGGTTTCCAGCCGGTCTCCTCCCTGCTGATGATAAGGCAGAGTTCAGGCATTATGCGAATTCGGAACCGCTGATGGCATGCCTAAGGGTCTTAATAGCAGTTGTGGTCTCGATAAAGTGGGACCTGGCAGGAGCAGATGGTCTGTGATCAGCTCCGGGCTTGGTAACCATCTTTCTTGCTGTCTCTCACAGAGCCCACAGTCCTTTTCCTCCTGTTTCACGTGTCCTCATCCTCATACCTGCCCTGTTTTACAAAATTAACCCATTCGGGCCTTCTGAAGCAGTCCCTCCCAATTAAATCCAGTAACCAATTTCCTCCAAGGTCTTTGACTTTTTAATATTTTTATTTTATTTATTTATGTGTTTGTTTGTTTGTCTGTCTGTTTGTTTGTTTGTGGTGTGGAGAGGTGTTGCATGAATATACAGCTTCAGAACTGATTGTGTAATTTGCTTTGAAAGTCAATGATCTGGGCCCATTTTTGCTTACCAAGTCCCTGGGAGCCTGCTTGATATCCATACCCCAAAAGGTGCACACTGGCCTTAAGAAATAGTAAAATCAAAGCTGGCCATTAATCCCCAGAACTCAGAGGCAAAGACAGGCAGATCTTTGTGAGTTCAAGGCCAGTCTGATTAACCTAAGACTTCCAAACCAGTCAAGACCACACAATGAGACCCAGTCTCAAAAATAAAAAAAACCAAACAAACAAAAAACAAAAAATAAGGTGGAGAGATAACTCAATGGTTAGGAGCACTTGCTGCTTATACAAAGGACCAAGGTTGTTTTCAGGAGCACAAGGTGACTCACAACCATCTGTGACTCCAGTTCATTGGATCTTCCCATGTTCCCATCTGGCTTCCACAAGCACCAGGCATACACACAGTGCCAATACACACATACAGGCAAACATTCATACACAGTAAAAAGTACATTTTTTTTTTTTAAGATAAGACCAAGTAAAGAAGAACAGGTGGGAACGTCTGGGAGTGAAGGGAGGAGAGACAGGTAAAACACAGAAAGCCAGATGCTGCCTGTGATCCTGCGGGTTGGGCCACTCCGTGGACTACAGCACATGACCAGAAGGGGAAATTGAGAAGGGGTTCATAATGAGGTCCACTGGGAGAAGTCAGCCAAGCAGCACAATCCACCCAGAACTTGTGCACTGAGGGACCCAGTTCCTCCCCAGCTGCTTCCCCACAGTATTGCAGATGGGGAGATGAGGCCCGGCTCAGAGCTCCCGAGGGCAGCGGTTCCCTGGGTAGGTGACTCTACCACACCTCCACCGCAGTCCTCAGAGCAGGGGCTGCTACCCATTTTACAGATGAGCAAGCTGTGTGCTCTTGGGGCTTTTCTGCCATCCTGCCAGCTCTGTGAGTTTTCTGTCCATCAGAGTGTGACCCTGAGTGGGCTCTCAACCCGTCCCGGACACCAATCCCCTTCTCTCTGCTCCCCCCCAGAGGTAGGTCTTTCCTCTATCTCTGTGAAGGAGAAAATTAAATAGGAGGTTGGGCCTGTGAGATGGCTCAGTGGGTAAGGGTGTTGGTTTGTCACCAATCCTGAGGACATGGACCAATTCTGGAAAGTTGTCCTCTGACCTCCATATATGATCTAGCATGCACATTCACATGTGTGCTTAGACACACACACACACACACACACACACACACACACACACACAAGCATACATGCACTCAATAAATCAATGTAATTTTAAAACGTTTTTTAAGAACAGGAAGTTGGTGTGTTGGGTCTCCTGCCTCTCACCCTGCTGTTCCCTTCCCTGGGTTCTCTCTAGTGCTCTGACATCATCCCAGTTACACACATCATTTTTGGCTGGATGTGGTGGCGCATGACTTTAGTCCCAGCACTCCAGGTGCACAAGCCGGTAGATCTCTGTGAGTTCCAGGGTTTGAAGCCAGCCTTGCCTACAAAGTGAATTCTAAGACAGCCAAAGCTACATAGTGAGACCCTGTCTCAAAACAACAATGAAAAAGTTGTTGTTCCTTGGAGTACAAGGCTCACCTCTATCACCGGGAGCTGATCAAGACTATAGACTTCTCGTATTAGAGAGAAAGCTCACAAACTGCTCTTACTGAGGACCCAAGATCGGTTTCCAGCTCCCACCTTGGAGAGCTCACAACTGTCTGTAACTCTGGTGGCAAAGGCATCCAACATCTCTGGCTTTGGTAGGCATTCATATGAACATACCACACAGGCACATGTATAATTAAAAATAATTTAAAAAATATATCTTAAACTGGGCAGTGGTGGTGTACTCCTTTAATCCCTGGACTCCAGAGGCAGAGGTGGGTGGATCTCTGTGTTCAAAGCCAGCCTATCTACAGAGCAAGTTCCAGGATAGTCTGGGCTACACAGAGAAACCCTATAGATTTCTGTTTTTCTTTTTGTTTTGTTTTGTCTTTCAAGACAGGATTTCTCTGTGTAACAGTACTGACTGTCCTGGAACTCGTGCCATAGACCAAGCTAGCCTCGAATTCACAGAGATCCACTTGCCTCTGCCTGAGAACACTGGGATTAAAGGCGTTCATCACCACCACCCTGCTAGTTTTTCTTAAGATGTATTTAAGTATGGAGTTCAGAGGATAACTTGCAGACGTTGTTCCTTCTACTACATGGGTTCTGGGGATCCAATTCAAGTTGTCAGACTTGGTGGCAAGCACCTTTGTTCACTGGGCCATCTCACCAGCCCAAGATTATAGATTTCTGGACTCACCTAAACCTGTCCAATCAGAATCTATCACTTATTGAGGGCACAGGTGACTGTGAGATCGCTTAAGGTTGCAGCCCCTGAGAGTCAAGTCCATTTTACATACTAATGATGTGTGGTGGGTTTAATGAGAATGGCTTACATAGACTCTTATGTTTGAGTACTTGTTCCCCTGTTGGTAGAACTGTTTGGGAAGGATTAGGAGGTGTGGCCTTGTTGGAAAAGATGTAACACTTGGGGCAGGCTTCCAATGTCTCCCTCTCTCCCTCCCCCCCCCTCCCCGTCTCTCTCTCTCCTTGAGGATCAAAATCTAAACTCTCAGCTGTTCCTGTTATCATGGACTTTGTTGTACCATCATGAACTCTAAACCTCTGAGATTATAAACCCCAAATTAAACTCTCTGTTTTCTAAACTGCCCAGTCTTGGTGTGGTGTCTAATCACAGCAATAAAAAAGTCACTAAGATACTGTACTTCCGGTTCCGGGGAGAGTTGACAAGGTGGACAAAGCTGCAGGTTGTTAGTGGATGGTGCATGGGGCGAAGGCAATTTCATCAATAGAAATCATTTGGGAAACAGTTTTGATGGGGAAAAGAAGTCTCCAGAGTAAATAAGAAATTCGCCCCAGAGTCAGCTGAGAGGTCTGAAGTGAGAAGTCTTGGTTTACAATGAATGGGAAGGCACTGGAAGGGAGCTGAGGAGATCTGCTCAAGTGACTCCATATTGTGCTTTGTCCTGGGTGACTTCATTTTACAAAGCAGCATTTGTGCAGATGTAGACATGGGTTGGTTGGTGCTGCATATCATGCACATAGACACTACTACCTGTAAGACACAGACTAATAAAGAACTCATCCCTGAAAGTAAAAAGATTCTACCTACAAACCTGTCGACGTCAATTGGGAACCTATGGGCACATGGGCTTATCCAAAGCATGTTTGGATGTCCTAGCAGCAGAATGCAGCTACTTGCATTCCCTGGACCCCAAGGCATGCAGCTTTGGAAAGAACACAGGTGAAACAGAGAGGAAGCAAGCAGACACCCGCCTAGACAGCCAGTCAGTGGAGTCACATGTTGTTAGCCAAGTTACTTTCACATCCCACGTGGACGTGCGAAAACCACATCGGCCTAGGCGTAGTTGTGCAGGCGGATCTCTGTGAGTTTGAGGCCAGCCTGGTCTACATAGTGAGTTCCAGAACAGCCAGGGATACATAGTGAGACCCTGTCTCATAATAAAATAGAATAAAATTAGGAGCTGGGGAAATGGCTTAGTGGTTAAGAGCACATATTGCTCTTCCAGAGGACCTAGGTTCTGTTTCCAGAACCTATGATGGGTGTTGGATGGCCTACAACTACCTATAATTTCACTCCAGGGGATCTAATGCCCTCTTCAAGCCTTCAAGCCTCCATGGGTATACACACACACACACACACACACACACACACACACACACACACACACATTTTTATATGAGAAGGCTGGAGAGATGGCTCAGAGGTTAAGAGCACTGGCTGCTTTACAGAGGACCCAGGTTTGGTTCCCAGTCCCTACATAGTGGCTCACAACCTTCTGTAACTACAGCTCTGATATCCTCTCCTGACTTCTGTAGGAAGCCACATACTTGGCATTCATTCATGCTGACACACATACACATAAATAAAAATAATAAAAGTAAAACAAAATTAAAAACTATGGGTTTGGGGATTTAGCTCAGTGGTAGAGTGCTTGCCTAGCAAGCACAAGGCCCTGGGTTCGATCCTCAGCTTAAAACAACAACAACAACAACAACAACAACAACAACAACAACAACAAAAAGAATAACCAGGCTAAGACCTTACCAACCACTCCAGACCCAGGAAGGCAACAACACTCTCACTGGATACCCTAAAGAGGAAGACTATGTTGGTAACAGCTCTCTCCAACAGGTCGTGGGAACGTAGTGTGTGTGTGAAGGAACCAATGGGTAGAGACACAATTGTCCCTAGGCTTTAGTTCAGCTCAATCCCTACTGCTGATGTGTCCTAGTCAAGTGCTGTCCATCCACCTACCTGGATGATCTGCACTTTGTCTTATGGCTCAACTCAACCTCCAGGGATGGCTCAACCCATGACCCAGAAGCTAGGCTCCAAGTTTCTCTATATCTTATCTCCCATCAACACAGGCGCCTCTATCTTTATTAGCTCTCTGCCTCTTATAGCAACTTTGAACTCTTTAGGATCCTTAGGCCATCTGTAGCCATTCTGTTACACACTCACACATGCACACACGCACGTGTGCGCACACACACACACACACGTTATATATATATATGAATATCACTACTTTGCATGTGTAATCTGTGATCTGATAATTAATTTAATAATAATTAATAATTAAGACTGGAAAAAAGAACTATTGTTTGCCAATGACCAGCTATCCGGGCAAACTGGGACGCTTCAACAAATTGCAGCCAATGAAACTGGTGTATTTTCTTAATTAATTAATTAATTAACTAATTAATTAATTTTTGGGGTTTTTTGAGACAAGGTTTCCCTGTGTAGCTTTGTGCCTTTTCCTGGAACTCACTTGGTAGCCCAGGCTGGCCTCAAACTCACAGAGATCCGCCTGGCTCTGCCTCTCAAGTGCTGGGATTAAAGGCGTGCGCCACCACCGCCCAGCCCTGAATTTATTTTTATTCAATAAATTCTGACACTGTGGGAAGAAGACATGAATGCATCCATCTTTTTTCTTTCCTTCTGACATCTAACATCACATCATGTGCTTACGACCAGGGCAGGAAACAGGGGTGGGGATCACGGGCCAGTGCAAACCCTCATAAACCTTTTCTAGTTATCAAAAGCTGTTATCAGGCCTGGGACACGGATCAGTGGGTAAGGGCACTTGCTGGGAAAGCCTGGCGACCTGAATGTGTTCCTCAGACCCAGTGTAAAAGCAGAAGAAGGAGAGAACTGGCTCCACACACCGGGGCCTCAGCACAGTTTAGACCCTGATGACAGTTCAGGGACAACCCTACCCAGGAACCAGGTATAGCTGGCTGGAAGGAGTCACCAGAAAGCTGGGAGCACACCTGGAGGCTCTTTGCATCCAGTTTTTATAAGGATCCTGGAGGCAAATGCCACTAACTACTGGGATTTCCTGCCTCTGCCCCCACCCTACTGCCTTTGCTCAACCACTCACTGCTTCCTGCTCTTAGGTGGTAGGCAGGAGCCTCAGACTTAGAAGAAAAAGGAGGGTGGGCAGTTTTTCCACGCAGGCCTGAGACTCCCAGGCCTTGAGCTTCTTCAAGGTCACTTTTGTTGCTCACACTAAAGCAGCCAGCCCAGAGCAGTGGAACAGTAGAGATTTACTCCCAACAGCCCTTTCGCCCTAATACCATATTGCATTTCAAAACAGTTGTCTTGCTCACTGGGCCATTTCTTAACTAGGCCCCCACAAACAGCGGCTCAGCAACTTCCCTGTCATTGGACCTGCTGTGGTGATGAAATGTGACCCAGGAGAGCCCCCCTCGGCCTTGGAGGCGCTGTGCCCTCTCTCTCTGCCTACTCATGCAGGGCATAAAGGGCTCTTTGCCAGCAGTGTGTTAGTTGTTCTTAATTATTTTTGAGACAGGATCTCAAGTAGCCCAGGCTGGCCTTGAACTTGACATGCAGCCAAGGATGACATTGAACTTCCCATCTTCCTGCCCCCATCTCTTGAGTGCTGGCACTGTGGGCATACGCCACTATACCCAGTTGGGTTTCTTTTTTCTTTCTTTTAAAGACTTACTTATTTTGATTTTGGTGTGTGTTTGTCTATACGTACATGTGTAATTTGTGTGCAGTGCCCACAGAGGTCAGAAGAGGGCATCAGATCCCTTGCAACTGGAGTTACAGACAGTTGTGAGCTGCCAAGTGGATGCTGGGAACTAAACCCTGGTCCTCTGCAAGAGCAGCCAGTGCTCTTAATCACTGGGTCATCTCTCCAGGCCCAGCATCTAAGTTTGTCCCCCCAACACCCACACTCCCTACCCAGAGCTGAGGACCGAACCCAGCCTTGCGCTTGCTAGGCAAGCACTCTACCACTGAGCTAAATCCCCAATCCTGCATCCAAGTTTTTTATGCAATACCAGGATTCAAACCCAAGGCTTTGTACATGCTAGGCAAGCCCTCTACCAACAGAGCTACATTCCCAGCCCTATTAGATATTAGTAAGCACCTTCTAATGGTCCCTTTTGGTGGAGGAAGGGTACCCTTGGAGACTAGGTCTTACTCTGTAGGCCAGGCTGGCTAACATCTCTTTGGCCCTTGTCTCCCTCTGTGTTTCTGAAACCAAATCACTAGTTTTCTAAAAGTTCTGTTTTGAGTAGAGTCTCCTCCAAGGCACACTGCCCAGACCCTTGTTCCTGGTGCTCACTGACTCCTTTTCAAATGCAGCACCTAGTCATGTCTATCTGGAAATGAAGAGTCAGAAAGTAGCTTCTGGTGCCATTGATTGGGGGTCAGGGTGCTCAGGTTTGTCCTCTTCCTGCTAGCATGGCTTCCTGATCTGCAGATAGCATGCATTCTGTCCTCACACAGAGCACTTCTTTTACGCAGTCAGTCCAGTCCCAGAGTCAGTCACTTCCCTCAGGCTCACAGAGCTCTCCACAGTTCACCCTTTGTACTGGCTGGTTGTGTGTCAACTTGACACAAGCTGGAGTCATCAGAGAGGAAGAAGCCACAGTTGAGGAAATGCTTCCATGAGATCCAGCTGTAAGGCATTTTCTCAACTAGTGATGAGTGGGGGAGAGCCCAGCCCATGGTGGGTGGTGCCATCCCTGGGCTGGTGGACCTGGGTTCTATAAGAAAGCAGGCTGAGCAAGCCAGGGGGAAGCAAGCCAGTGAGCAGTTCTCTGCCACGGCCTCAGCATCAGCTCCTGCCTCCAGGTTCCTGCCCTGTTTGGGTTCCTGCCCTGGCTTCATTCAGTAATGAACAGTGATGGGAACGTGTAAGTTGAATAAACCCTTTCCTCCGCAACTTGCTTTTGGGTCATGGTATCTCATTGCAAAAATAGAAACCCTAAGACACCTCCATTTGCAGATGGGGAAACTGAGACCTGGAAAAGTTAACTACTACTAATTACAAGTAATGCCTAAGCCACCACTGATTCCTAGAAGTGACGCCGGTGCCCAGAACAACCCTTGTTGTGCTCCTAGCCCTGTTCCTTCAACCTGGCAAAAACAGGCCTGACCAGGTCCAAAACTGCTCCCTGTGATGGCTTGGGGCTAGCTAGGGTGTTATGCAAAAGAGACCTGTAGACAGTAGATGCACGACCTGGCTCTGCTCTTCCTTGACTGTGGGGCCCATGATGTCATTTCCTGCCCAGGAATAAAGGCCGCTTTGCTGTCTGCTCCCTGTGCTGGTTGTCATGTGTGGAGTGGACATAGTCATGTTAAGAGTGCTGTTTAATGCTCTTCAAATAAAAGGTATTGTCAGCCCCTTCCATTGCTTGGAGAGCCGTGAATGTCTAGCTGCTTTACAAATATTTGTTGGCTACAATGAAAGGGCTTCCTACCAGGCCCAGAAGGAGTAAGGCCACCCTTACATTCTGCTCTGTAACCACAGCTGGTTACCAAAGCTAGGAAGACCACTGGGTCAAACCGCTAAGAAGGGACATGAATGTGTTATCCCTCCTCCCTCCCAAGGATCCAGTGTACAAGGATGTCAAAGAGATGATAAATCTTCCATATTATTCCAGGAATTGGTGACTATATAAACGAGATATTCTAAATTTAGCACTATAAAACAATAATATCTATTTTAAGACAAACTCTTAGGCAGACCAGGCTAGCCTCCTAAACATATAGTCAAGAATGACCTTGATCTCCTGATTCTCCTGCCTCCTTCTCATGAGTACTAGCATTACAATGCATTCAGCATTGTGCCTGGTTTTCTACAATGCAGAGAATCAAACCTAGGGTTTTGTGCATGCTGCGCAAATAATCTGCCACCTGAGCTATGACTCCAGCCCCATTGATTTATTTCTGTCTGTCGTGGTCCTTTGAGTTGGCAGGACTCAGCAGGTAGGTTCTTCCTTGGGTCACTATGCTTTGCAGTATGATAGCAGCTAGGGCTGTGGTCATCTGAAGACTCAACTTATCTGGATGGACAAGATGGTAGCTTGCAGCTTCTCTCCAGGGCCTCTGTCCAACAGTATAGTCCAGACTTATAAATGGCAGCTCAAGGTCCCAATTTCAGCTAGTTTTCAAGAGGATGTAAATGTGTCCCAAGTTGGCACTGCCATATTCTGTTGGAGGCACTCATAAGTTAGTCCATGTTGAAGGAGGTGGAGGAAGGGCCTTCCTCTCTCCATGAACCAGTGACAGAGGGAAGAAAGTGAAGTCTGATGCCTTCAGAGACAAATGCCACCCAGAACCAGAGACATTTCTAAGGCTCCATTTCTAAGGCCCCTGAGGTGCCTAGTTTATCAGAGCTGATGTTATGGCAACATGAAAGCCCTGGCTATGGTGGAGGATGTAGATAAAGGCTGAGTTCCATTTCCTGAACAGAAAAACCATTAGGCATCCCTTTCCTGGAGTCACTCTGGTTCTGTTACCAAGGCAATGGGCGTTATGGTCCTGGAGGCACCAAGATGCAGGTGTCTAAAGTTGGGCATCACCACCCTTGTCCCACTTCCGTGTCCTGACGTCAGCCATATCCATTCAGTGTGATAGCTACATGGGTGTTTCTGATTGTCCACTGGACAGCTGGGTAGGCCTGAACACTGTGGCTAACCAAATGACTGTCTGACTTTTCTCTTTAATGAAGAACTTGTCACTAGTTCTGTCTACAGTTTTCAGGGCTGGAGGGGAGGAGCCTGTGCTTGGTCAGCCACGCCTCTCCTAACAGTCTCTGCCCTTGATTCCAAACTGTCATTGTAGCCTCGGCTTTTCAGGCCACCCCGCTCCCATCCCAGCTGATTTCTCCTTTTCTTTGCCCCCTTTCCTGTTCACCCTCTTATCCTACCAGCATTGTGCATGCTTCAGAGCTCACTGGTTATAAGAGACAGCGGAAGGACCCTGCAAAAAGCACATAGAATGTATTAGTTTCTTGTGGCTGCTGTGACACACTGGGTGACTTTAGGCCAGAAGTTAGACAGTCTGGGAAGTGGGCAGAAACTCAAATCAAAATGTCAACATGACTAGTTCCTTCTGGCAGCTCCACAATGTATGCAGTCCTCACCTCTCTCCCAGCTGCTGGCTGATGCCAGACGTCTTGAGCATTCCTTGGCTTTTAGTACCACAAAGCATCACTCCCATCTCTACTCAGTCATCATGTGACCTTTCCAGGTCTCTAAGTAGCCATGCTATGAGGCAGCGCCCATTTTACAGAGAGGAAAGCCAGGCTTAAGGAAGCAGTTAGTTGTCCAAAACCACACAAATTTAACTATAATCAGAGGGGAACTGTGAATACTGATATACAAGAAAAGGACAGAGTGAGGAACCTGGGTCCTGCTTCTGCCGACAGTAGGCAGATTGGTGGCTTGCAGGGACTTTGGTTTCAGTTCATGCAGGCACAGAGAGCTCAGCTGCCCCTGAGCCACTGTATGCTCAGCCAGGGTTCCTACTGGTCTCTCCTGGGAAAGCTGAGACTGTCCTGGGTGGAAAGACCTTTGGGCGTTAGTGGGGTAGACACCCAGAGGCTGTGGATTGTAGTGTCCCTCTGTGGTCCTCAGTGTTTGAGTGTTTGCTGTTAGGCCATATTTAGATAGCAGTCCTGTACCACCATACCCTTATTGGAATCTGGGCCTTGATAAATATAACTAAGTATTGAGATAAGATTTAGATGGATCCCAGGGTGTGGTGGCATACACCTTATAATCCCAGCACCTGGGGGCTGACTCTAGATGGATCATGAGTTGGAGGCCAGCCTGTACCACACATGGAGACCTTGAGCTGGGCATGTAGCTCCATGAGTAGAAGGCTTGCCTAGCATGTATGAAGCCCTGATTTTGACTCCCCAGCATAAATCACACATGTGGTTTATACCTGTCTTCCCAGTATTTAAGAAGAGGAGGCAGAGGGATCAGAAGTTCAAGGTCATCAATGACTATGTAGTAAGCTCCAGGCCACCCTGGGATACATTAGACTCTATCTCAAAAACAAACAAACAAACAAACAAACAAACAAACAAACAGGCTGGAGGAGAGATGGCTCAGTGGTTAAAATCACTGGCATTTCTTCTAGAGGAACCAGGTTCAATTCCCAGAACCCACGTGGCAGCTTACAACTGTCTGTAACTCCCCTTTCAGGGAATCTGACTCCCTCACAGAGACACACATGTAAAACACCAATGCACATTAAAAAAACAAAAACAAAAACAAAACAAAAGCAAGCAAACAAAATAGCAACCAACAGCCTAATAATAATAATAGTAGTAGTAGATTAGAAGGAACCGTAAGTCGGATGAAGACTGTCTGAATTGGAACCAGTGATGGCTAGAAGGCTATTTTGAGACCTGGAAAGGTCACATGATGACTGAGTAGAGATGGGAGTGATGCTTTGTGGTACTTAAAGCCAAGGAATGCTCAAGACTTCTGGCATCTGTGGGTTTACACAGTGACTTCTAGACCAGCCAGAATTACATAGTGAGACCCTGTCTCAAACAAGATGCAGGGCAGGAGCCAGGCGTGATGGCACATGCCTTAATCCAGCCACTCTAGAGGCTGAGGCAGGCATATCATTCTAAAATTGAAACTGGCTGGGCTAAGAAGCCAAGTATTATTATCTCAATAAAAACAAACTATGTGGCTGGTCGGTGGTGGTGCATGCCTTTAATCCTAGCACTCTGGAGGAAGAGGCAGGTGAATCTCTGAGTTTGAGGCCAGCCTGGTCTACAGAGTGAGTTCCAGGACAGCCAGGGCTACACAGAGAAACCCTGTCTCAAAAATACAAAACCAACCAACAATAAAAAAGGATGTAAGGTTGTAGCTCAGTGGTAGAGCACTTGTCTAGCATATGTGAGGCCCTGGATTAAAGTCTCCCAGCACCTCGAAAAAAGAAAAAAAAAAAAGGCCCTTTCTAGTATGTGGGAAGTGCCCAATGAGTAATCTACTACCCTGCCTGTGTGCATATCAGGTATTGTGGTATATACATTAGAGGTGTTATCTTTCTCAACCCAGAGCGAAATGCAAATCTTCTCCCCACCCCATGTGTGTGTGTGTGTGTGTGTGTGTGTGTGTGTAATTCTGTTGGTCACAGGGATGGGGAGCTTTTAAAAATATTTATTTTAATTTGTGTATGAGTGTTTTGACTACATATGTATATACACACATATATGTATACACCACACACAAACAACACACACACACACACACATATACCACATACACGCCTCAGAGGTTAGAGGAAAGGAACCTGGAGTATGAGCCATCACATGGGTGCTGGGAATTGAACTCTGATCCTCTGGAAGAGGACCCAGTGCTCTTAACTGCTGCCTCTGCCCTGGGATCTATTTTGACACTCTATTCTAGGCTGATCTGGAACTCACAGTGTAGTCCAGGCTGGTCTCAAACTCACTATGCACCAGAAGATGCCCCCAAACTTCTGATCCTCCTTCCTCCACCTCCTGTGTGCTGAGATGATGGGTGCACCCCATCACTCCCAGTTTTATATGGTAGTGAATGGAACCCAGGATTTTGTGTTTGCTGAGCAGGCTGAGTAACTGAGTCACATCCCCAGGCCCACCATGTGTCCTTACAAAGCTCTGTGGATTTATTGACTATTGACTCCCTCTGCTTTCAAGATCCATTACACAGCAGTGGTGGAGATCACATGACTGGGAAATTAAATATCCTTGCTATCTGGCCCTTTACAGAAACTTTGACCACCCTGAATAAGGGCAGTTGCCAACCTGCCAGGCTTACCCTCTGCATTGGACAGTTCTACCATGGGCTTCCATGGGCGATGGAGGAGCATAAGAGGTTCCTCTTTACAATGGGTCCTGAGGACTGTAATCAGCTGTCGAGGATGTGTTGGTGTCAGGATTTATTCAGGACCAGAGTCCAGTCAGGGACCAAGGTGTCCCTGCCTTCACCTATGCCCTGAGACTGTCACTGGATACCCAAGCAGCCAAAGTGCCGCCTTGGCCTCTGGGCAGCAACCAGAACAAAACCCGACCCTCCTCCCCCCCCCCCCCCCCCCCCCGCCCCAACACGCCCCCTATCCCACAGCCCAGGACAACAGGAAAGGACTTGTTCACAACACACAGGAATTCCCCACCTCCCACCCCCTGCCCCAAACTGACTGCTGAGCCTGGGGCAGAAGGTGAATTTTTTGTGCCTGAGACTGAGCAAGGCCGTAACCAGATCACTGCATTAGTGTGACCTGGTTAAAGTGGCTGTCTGGCACTCCCCTCCCCCACTCCTCTCCTCTCTACCCACTCCAGGAAGAGCAAGGTCTAGGGAGGCTGCTCTCCTGTTATGGTCAGAATGACAATTGGCCAGGATTGCCTGATTAGGAGCAACAGCGATCTCCTCACTTGGTCCCTTTTCTTGCTTTGTGGTGTCCTGGATTCTCCTGCACTGTGACCCCTGCAGCTTTCTGGAGCTGGCAGAGGGTCTGAGGAAGTGAGGGAGGGCCTGCTCTCCAGGGACTTCACAGAGGGAAATCCGAGCACCCACTGCCTTACCTGCTTCTGGCTTCAAACAGGAAATAAACAAGTGCCTAGACCCAGGGCCCCTCCTCCTCCCTGCCCAGTGAAGCGTGCCAGCCCTGGCTGTGCCTTTGGGTGCAGAGAGCTGCTGCCTCAGGCTGACCACAGCTCCTGCTGAGCCATCAGCGGCCCCAGAACTCCGGCTGCAGCTGGCTCCTGGGGAGGATGCCTTGGCGCCCAGTCCCCTTTCTATGGTGGGTTGCTGCTCTAGCCATTGATTTTTTTTTTTTTTTTTCTAATGTGTTCTGTGCTGAGTATTCTTCTCTCTGGCACCACAAGGCCTGCCTGCTGGCTGGTCTGGCCAGTTTGCCAGGAAGCAGCATATGCCCCATGCCTATGAGGCCAAGAGCAGGGAGAGAAGAGCCTTTATCCCTCCGGAACATGGGGTCCCACTGGAGCCCATGGCTCTTCCTACCACTCCGGTTCACTGTCATCCTCAGATTTCCAGGGCTTGGGAAGTCTGTTGTTGGCTGTGAAATCAGTCTGATAAATCCGGAGCCAAGCACTTCTCAGTATAGGCTCCAAAGACGAAGGCACAGTTTCACAGGGCTGGAAGCTCCATGAATACTTACAAACTAGTGTCCGGTGTGTTTTGCTTTTGGCACCAGGAATGGATCCCAGAGCCTTCAGTCTGCAAGGCACAGAAGCCACATCCCTAGCCCTACACCATTTTTAAATCATAAAAGGACTCCACAGCTGTTTGAAAGATTGAAACCCAGGCAGATTTTACTGGAGGTAAAAGCAGATATTCCCTCAGCTCCCTCTACACTCCTGCTGTGTCCCCGGGAAGCCACCTGAATTGTCAGTTTGGGCTGGTGTTTCTTAACCTGTGGGTCGAGACCCCACAGGGGTCACATATCATACATCCTGCATATCAGATATTTACATGATGATGTATAACAGTAGCAAAGTGACAGTTATGAAATAGTAATGAAAGAATATTATGATTGAGGGGGTCACCACAACATGAGGAACTGTGTTAAAAGGTCATAATCTTAGGAAGGTTGAGAACCACTGGTTAGGGTAGTCTCTTTCCAGTAATTTCCTATTGTCTTGCAATAATCCCATGAGATGAGCAGGCCAGAACTCAGAGTAGCTGGTTTACAAGTGAGCAAAGGAGGTCTGGGCTATAGCTCAGTAGGTAGAAGGCTTGCCTAGCATGCATGGAGCCCTGGGTTCAATTCCCCAGCATCGCATAAACACTCACCTATAAGCTGGGCATAGTGGCGCACACCTTTAATTCCAGCACTAGGAGGCACTGGGAGGCGGATTTGAGTTTGAAGCCAGCCTAGTTAGTCTACAGAGCGAGTGCCAAGATAGCCAGAGCTACATAGAGAAATCCTATCTCAAAACACAAATAACAAAAGCTACTCACCTATAATCTAAGCACTTGGGAAGTGGAGGTAGGAGGGTCAGAAAATATAACAACTTTGAAATCCTGTCTATAACAAACAAAACAAAACAACAACAACAAAAACCCACTACAAACAACAACCATTAAGAAAGCAAGAGGCACCCAAGGAAGTCAGGTTCTCTGTGTAGGCCCAAGAGCAAGCAACCAGGACCAAGCATGTCACTCCAACTACACACGCCTGGCCTTCTGCTCCTGCCCTGAGGTTGGTCCTGATGAATGCTTTCATCTCCCCAAGTAAATTATCTGGTCCCACAGCTACAAACACAGAGACCTTCATCACATAGCCCAGATTGGCCTTGAACTTGATGTGTTAGGATAGTCTTCATCTTCTGATCCTCTGGCCTCCACTTCCCAAGTGCTGAGATTATAAGTGAGCGCCACCAAGTCTAGTTCACCAGTGTAGCACTGACACAGAGTGGCCACCTCCCGGAAGGCCTCAGCTAGCAAGCATGGCCAGAGTTGAAGAGTCCTCCCTCATGCAGAAAGGAAGAGCTGGGAGGCAAGGGGCAGGACAATGGACTCCAGTGGTGCCCCAGCAAGGCCCTCAGAGCCAGCTGCCCCTATTCCCTCTTAACGAGTCCCTCACCAGAAAATTGGAGGGCATCGAATTCCAACCCGACAATCACAAGACTGGTTGCGTTCCCACAGCATCTGTAGGAGAATTGTGCGATCTTAGTCAAGCCATTACACCTGACAAAAAGCATATTAAAGAGCCAGGCATGGTAGTGCACACCTTCAATCCCAGCACTCAGGAAGCTGAGGCGGGAAGATCTCTGTGAGTTCGGGGCCAGCCTGGTCTACAGAGTGAGTTCCAGGACACCCAGAGAAATCCTGTCTCAAAAAGAACAAAACAAAACAAATAAAAACAGAAATTAAAAAAAAAAAAAAGAAAAGCATATTTCCAGCAGCTAAGTGATATTTTACAGGACATGACAAACAAAGGACTGCCACCATTTTTGCTGACAAAACCCAAATGCTAACTAACTTGCCATGGCACACTGGCACAGCGGTTCGTAGTCTGAGTCTTTTTATAAATATGGATCAATGCCAAGTGAGTAGAGGAAAGCAAATTTTCATTTTTCATGGTCTTTTGGGCAAAATACAATCTGCTTTACCAGAGGCAGGTGAATGGCCATTCCCGAAGAATTTTCCATAAAAAAATCAGCATTTCTCATTCACAGCTGTAACTCCAGTTCTAGTGGATCTGACACCCTCACAGACATATGTGCAGGCAAAATACCAATGATTTTTTTTTTTTAAATGTGCACTGGAAACCAAAAAAAATTAAGCCAGGTGGTGGTGGTGCACACCTTTAATTCCAGCACTTGGGAAGCAGAGCCAGACAGATCTCTGTGAGTTTGAGGCCAGCCTGGTCTACAGAGTGAGTTCCAGGAAAGGCTCCAAAGCTACAGAGAAACCCTTTCTCAACAATCCTCCCCCCACCCTGAAAAAAGAAAACCATTAATAAAATTATTTTAGATCAGCATTTCTCTTCACTATATAACCCTGGCTGGTCTCAAACTCACAGAGATCTTCCTGCCTCTACCTCCTGAGTGCTGGGATTAAAGATGTGTGTCACCACACTTGGATTCAAAAATATTTTTTAAGAAGAAAATAAAAACTGAAGTTTTGCCCTTGGTCATAACAGATCTCTGTTGTCACCCAGGCTTTTCCTTTAAAAACATTTATTTATTTTTATGTTATGTATATGGGTGTTTGCCTGCATGTATGAATGTGTACCATGTGTGTGCAGTGCTCACAAGGGCCAGAAGATGGCATTGGATCCCCTGGAACTGAAATTATAGATGGTTGTGAGTACCCTGTGGATGCTGGGGACTGAACCCCAGTCCTCTGCCAGAACAGCCAGTGCTCTAACCACTGAGCCATCTTTCCAGTCCCTTTTTTTTTTTTTTTAGAGGAAGAAAAGCTCATGTCTCTGCTGAGCCTGTTCCTCTCCATCTGTTTCTATTTGAGCATAACTTTCAGGCAAAACAAATATTTGGATATTTATGTTGTTGAGAGGGTGAGAAAAGGCAGAAGTAGACTCTGACATTCCTCCCTCCTTCCTGCTCGCCCTAGGGCTCGCTGGAGTCCCTGTCCACAGTCTGAAGCCAACAGCAGTGGTACATACCCATGATTCCCGGCACTCAGGAAGTGGCCACAAGACTCGGAGTGTTCAAGGCCTGAACTGTGTCAAAAAACCAAACTACTGAACTTGGGTCCTCTGCAAGAGCAACCAGTGCTCTTCATTGCTAAATTATCTCTTGAGTCCCTTTAAGAGAGTCCTTTCTGAGCCAGGAGTGGTGGCCCACGCCTTTAATCCCAGCACTCTCAAGAGGCAGAGACAGGCCAGCCTGGTCTATAGAGAGTTCCAGGACAGCCAGGGCTAAAAAGAGAAACCCTGTCTTGAGACAACCAACCAACCAACCAACCAACCAACCAACCAACCAACCAAAAACACTAGAAAACAAAAAGCCAAATTACTACTGAGGAGAAGTCTTAGTGTTTAAAGTGGGCAAGTGTGAGGACCACAGGGCTTTGGGTGCCCAGAACCCTCGTAAATGCCTGGTGAATGTGGCTGCACACCTGTGACTCCAGTTTTGGAAGGCGGAGACAGAATCCCCAGAGCAAGACTAGCCAAATAGGCAAGCCCTGGGTTTGACTGAGAGACCCCGCCTTAATTTAAGTGAGCTGGAAGGGCACATGACTCCTGATATGAACCTCGGGTTTCCACAGGCATGCTCACATATGTGCATTCACACCTACAACACACACTTGCGCCTACACACATGCAAACACACACTGAAAATGAGGGTGGGGACAGCAAAACAAAAGTAACTCAAAGAAACAAACACAACCATGAACCTGAAGGTCAGAGTGTCTGTCCTTCAGACTGTGTAGGTCCAGCTGAGGGCACGAAGAAAGAGCTAAGTGGGAACAAGAGCCGGGGAGGAGAAAAGAGCATCCCACAGCCGCTGGCAAGCTGACAATGCAAAAAGCATGCTCCAGTGAGTGCAAAGAATGTTCTTTCTTGTCTCCACAAGAGCCCACAGCAGAGTGGGAAACCTGGGCTGTGTGCACCTCTGGGCTGCTCTTTCCTTACACTTTGTCCATGCTGTCCTGTGAGGCAGATGTTACTCCTGTTTCACAGATGGAGCTATGGAAAGCCTGGGTTTGCCCATGCAGGATACCAGAACAAAATACCCCAGGCTAGGCAATTTATTTTAATTAGTTTTAGTTTTACTCAATTACTGGGCAAGCCTCAATGAAACATTTTCACATTTAGGATAAAAATTTATACTGTATCAAACTGATAATAGATAAACAAACAAACAAACAAATAAATAAATAAAAAAATGGGAAAAATATTTTTACTGTTTTGATTTTCAAGACAGGGTTTCTCTGTTGTAGCTCTGGCTATCCTGGAACTTGCTCTGTAGACCAGGCTGGCCTCAAACTCACAGAGATCCTGAGTGCTGGGATTAAAGACATGTTCCACCACCACCCAGCTAGGCTGGGCAGTTTATAAGGGACATGAAGGTTACAGCAGCCACTTCTGGAGGCTGGGAAGTTCAAGATCGTGGTGCCCACTGATTCAGTAGTTTGTGAGGACTTTTGGGTTCACAGATGGATGGTACCTTCTCCCATCTCCATATGAAAAAGGGAGACAGGTATTCCTCGGCCTCTTTTTGTCTTTAAAACATTTTTTTCATTATTTACTAATGTGTGTATGTGTGTGCCTGCATGAATTTATATGTACTAAGTATGCAGAGATACCCAAGGAGGCCAGGAGAGGGTGTAAAATGCCCCAGAATTGAGGCTACAGGTGGTGTGAGCAACCATGTAAGTTCTGGGAGCAGAACCAGGATTCTCTGCAAGAGCAGTCAGTGTATTTAACTGGTGAGCCTTCTCTTCATCCCGCCTCTTTTTTCTTTAGAGAAATCTATTTATTACAACTACTACCGTTGTTATTAGGGTATGTGTGGTGTGTCTGTGTGTGCCATGGTACAATAGGTGTGGGGCAGGGGACAACTTTGTACAGCCAGAAATTTCCTTTTCTCCTTTACGTAGGTTCTGAGAACTGAACTCAGACCACCAGCTTATGCAGCGAGCACTTTACCCACTGAACTGTCTGTCTGACTCCTTCCTTCCTCCTTCCTTCCTTCCTTCCTTCCTTCCTTCCTTCCTCCCTCCCTCCCTCCCTCCCTCCCTCCCTCCCTCCCTCCCTCCCTTCTTCTCTTCTCTCTCTTCTCTTCTCTTCTCTCTCTCTCTCTCTCTCTCTCTCTCTCTCTCTCTCTCTCTCTCTCTCTCTCTCTCTCAGACAAGGCCTTAAACTTAATATGTAGCTGAGGATGACCTCAAATTTCTGACCTTCTTGTCTTTACCTCCTGAGTGTTAGGCCTCTTTTACAAGGACACTGTTGCCTTTCAAATACCCTACCTCTTCAGTCACCCGGCCCCCAGAGCTGAGGACCAAACCCAGGGCCTTGCACTTGCTAAGCAAGCGCTCTACCACTGAGCTAAATCCCCAACCCCTCAAATACCCTACCTCTTAATCACATCACATTAAGGATTAAGTTTCAGTCTGGTGGCAGTGGTGCATGCTTTTAATCCCAGCACTCAGGAGGCAGAGCCAGGTGGATCTCTGTGAGTTCGAGGCCAACCTGTGCTACAGAGTGAGTTCCAGGACAGGCACGAAAACTACACAGAGAAACCCTGTCTCGAAAAACCAAAAAAAAAAAAAAAAAAAAAAAAGAAAAAGAAAGAAAAAGAAAAAAAGGGGGGGAGGATTAAGTTTCAATTCGTGAATTTGGAGAGACACAAATATTCAGATCATAGCACAGCCCCATTAGGCAAACTTGCCCAGAGTCACTCAGGTAGGAGCCCGCTGAGTCCTGAGGGTCCAAACTCTGGTCCTCACACTTACAGTGCAAATACTGTATCCACTGAGCCATCTCATCACCCTGGCCGATTTTAAACTGGACTTCAACATTTAGACACCATGACCAGAAACAACTCAGGGAGGGACTTACAGGTCACAGCCTACAGGTTCCAGGTCCCCAATTGGAGGGTATAACGTCTGTTGCCAAGTACTGACTCTTGTAGAACCAATGCAACCTGTTTCTCAGGGACGCCATCCAGCCATGTTCTTATAACACACAGCGGACAAGTGTGTGTCGCTCTCCTTTGACCCTGTGGAAGCGTCCCTCGTCATTCGTTCCTGGGACCCAACGCCAGACAGCCCGATCCTTCATGACCTCACTTGTTTGATTCTCGGCTTCCTTGTGTTCCCAGAACTTGGTTCTATATTCAAACCTCGCAGATCTAATTCTTTTCTCTTTCTCTCTCTCTCAATCGCAGTCCTTCAGGGGAGTATATAGCCCAAGGGTGGAACCTCCTACCTTTACCATTGTCATAAAAAAAAAGGGGTGGGGATTTAGCTCAGTGGTAGAGTGCTTGCCTAGCAAGCGCAAGGCCCTGGGTTCGGTCCTCAGCTCCAAAAAACAAACAAACACCACCAGCAGCCCAATTTCCAAACATGCACACATAAGTGGATGCTTCACTGCTGGAAGAGAAATGCCAGGGTCTTTGGATTGTGTGCTCTGGGTAGAATGTGCCAATTGCCCTCCACAGAAGCTGTGTTGGTTTACAATCCGGCCAGTGGAGAGCACCCTTTGAAGGTGTTGCCAAACCTTTCAAAGTCTTTGTCAGTCTTCCCTGTGGAAACTGGGCTCCAGATGAAGTTTTCCTGCACTTCTTTGACCAACCATGACACCAAATATCTTTTCAGCGCTCGTCCCTCTGACCAGCCCCAGTACTTCCCAGACATGGCAAGGCCTTGTGTCCCATTCCACCTTCAAGATGCAGGAGTAGATGTGTGTCTCCATCTCCCAGTTTCTGGCTGAGTCACTCCCAAGAAGGAAAGGGCAGTGGGCTCAGGTTATTTCTCCCCTGGGACCCATTTGAGTTTCTGGCTTGGGGAAGACCTTGGATTCTGGCATTCCTTGTCATTTAGTACCCTGGGCAGTGTGTTTGTCAAACCTAGGCTTCCTGGTAGAGGTAGATGCTACAGGAAGGAATCGGGCCAGGCATGTTGATGAACCAGGGCATGGAAAGGACCCAGGAAGAGCGGGAGAAGAAATTGATGAGCAAAGTCCTAAGCTGTAAAACAGAAGGAACAGAACCAGACGAAGGGCAGAGAATGGTGTCAGTGGAAAGAGAGTCCTTTGGGGTGGGGGGTGTTGAGGAGCCTCTGTGCAGTGGTGGGGGTGCTTAGGAAACATCTTCCCTGGAAATCCCAGAAGATGCATTTTCCATCCCTGGCTCTGCTGCTCATCACTGACTCAGGGTTAACACTACAAGCTGCCTGCAGTAGGGGACTGAGATGCTCCATAGCTATGTGGGGAGAATTCAAGAGCCTTTGTGCAAACGGACCAGTGAGAAGCCTGGTTATCCACTGGCCCTCTCTGAGTAGGTCTCCTGTCTGTGGGGCAGCCCAGGTCCAGCGCATATAATTGGACCCTGGTGCTGTCCTGTACATCTGGCTGAGTTTTGCCAATGTAAGGACGGACAGGAGGAGCCAGTGGCTGGATTCCTGGGCCCCTGGGGAGTCTGCAGCTTATTATTTCCTGACTCAAACAAGCAGCAAACTTGCTCTGGAAATTGCTGAAGCAGAGTCCTCCCAGAGCCCCTTGAAGGATAGGCCATGTCACTTTCTAACCCTTGGAACATTTGACACTGGAGAAGCCGGGCCTTTGTATCTGCCGGTTACAGTGGAGACCCTATCTAAAATCCAGCCCTCTGTCAGGTCTAGAGCCAGACTCCAGGAATGGATGGTACCCCATGGAGGGAGGGGCAAAGCAGGCAGGGTGGGGTTCTTTTCTATAGCTGGCTTCCCTAGCTTCCCAAAGCCACAGTTCAAAGCAGAGTTTTCTTAGAACTGCAGGCAGAGATGATCCCCACCCCTTGCCTCCCTGGGGGGAAAGCACAAAAAGTTGAGTGGTCCCTGGGGCTCCCAAGAAATGCTTAATTGCTTTCTGAGAGAATTGCCACCTTCTTTTGGTTCCCCCCACCCCCACTGCCCTCCCTAGCCCTGCCCCCAACCTCCGGAGGAGGCTCTAGCTTGGGGAGCAGGGCTGAGGCTCACAGATCCTTGGCTGCCTCCCAAAGTAACCAGCAGCTATGTGCAGAATAGCAGCTTGCTTCTCCAAATACATCGCCGCACCACCTCTGCTGAAAAAAGAACCCTATGTTTGGGGAATAAATGTGCGTTTTGCTAGGAGCCAGGCACTCATAGACAGCAGATGGATGGTGGCCCAGGCTGGCTGAGTGGGCCAGACTTCAGCGCAGGCAGACAGCGTGAACCAGGATGGGGACAGGAGCCAGCCGAGGAAAGCAAGGAAAGCGGAACATCGGGCTGGTTGGAGGTTTGCATCCCAAGAGCTTCGTCAGCATCTTGTGAAGCTTGATGTAGTTGAGGGCCACTCAGAAAGATGTGTCTGAGGAAGGGCAGGCTAAAGAGAATCACAGAGACACTGACTGTAACAGTTCATGTGCCTTAGAACAGTGATTCCCAACCTTCCTAATGCTGCGACCCTTCAGTACAGTTCTTCATGTTGTGGTGACCCCCAACCATAACATTATTTTTGTTGCTACTTCGTAACTGTAATTTTGCTACTATGAATCATAATGTAAATATTTTTGGAAATAGAGGTTTGCCAAAGGAATCTCAGCCCACAGGTTGAGAGCCACCATTTTAGAACTTATTTCTGGGGACAGGAGAGATGGCTCAGCAGTTAAGAACACTGGCTGCTCTTCCAGAGGACCTGGGTTCAATTCCCAGCACCCACTACAGTTCTAGGGGATACAGTGTCCTCCTCTGACCTCTGTGGGCACCAAGCACATGCTAACAAAACACTCATACACATAAAAAATAAAATGCAAATATAATCAAAACTTTTTCTTACACAATAGAAGAAGTGGGTGATGACTTTCCCCCTTACTGTGATTGAGGGACCCAGGATCTTTTGATCTTGGGGGTTACCCACAACTGGCAGAAGAGGAACTATGGAGGAAGACGCCTTCTTATAGCCTTTGCTCAGAGGAGGTGCGCTTGTGTCCACTCACAGTCTAGTGAGGAGAACTTAGTCACATGATGGACACAGTCACAAGGGTGGTGGGGAATGCAGTCTTTGCTCTTCAATGAGGCCTGTCAGGGAAGGGAGGGGGTTCTGGCAGACGGTTAGCCATCTCTGCCACCGACCGACCGCTATCAGGACACCAAGGAAGAGCGACTCATGCTGAGGAATTTTGCTGCCTGATTGTTGTTATTTTGCTTTCTTTGAGTTTATTTGGGAGCTGGAGAGAGCCTGGAGCCTCACTCATGCTGAAGGAGAGCTTTACCTTTGCGTCCCATTACAGCCTTGTCCCCAGTGCTAAGAAGAGACAGGTCGCTCATATACATAAATGGGATAAGTATTAAAAAAAAAAAAAAAAAGGAAAGAAAGTTTCTCTCAGCCGGGCATGGTGGTGCACGACATCAACCCCAGCACTTGGGAGGCAGAGGCAGGAGAATCTCTGTGAGTTCGAGGCCAGCCTGGTCTACAAAATGAATTCCAGAAGCTTATGCCAACATTTTTTGCCTTTTGTTTTGTTTTGTTTTTGTTTTTCAAGAATGTGTCTAAGAAGGAGTCTACTTCCTTCTAGAATAACTAAAACAGAATTTGCTTCTGTGAAGGATTGATGGAGCTGAAGAGTTGGCTCAGCACTTGTGTGTGTGACTTTTTCAGACAACCTAGGTTGGAGTCCCAGCACCTACATCAGGTGGTTGGCAACAGTCTAACTCCAGCTCCAGGTAGTCTAGCGCCTTCTTCTGGACTCTGAGGGCATCTGCACTCACACATCCACATGTCCACATGTCCACATGTCCACATGTCCACATGATTAGGAATAAGCCTTTGAAAGAAAAAGGAATTTATGAGCTCCCGTTGAGTCTCTAGAGGGTTCTACAGGATCAAGATCTAGGCTTTGGTTTGGCTGGGCTCTCCTGGAGCCTCGAGGAATGTGGTGGTTTGGAAGAAAATGGTCCCCAAGGGAGTGGCACTAGTAGGAGGTGTGGCCTCATTGGAGTGGGTGTGGCCTCATTGGAGTGGGCGTGGCCTCATTGGAGTGGGTGTGGCCTCATTGGAGTGGGTGTGTCACACTGGTGCAGGCTTTGAGGTCTCTTTTGAGGTCTCAAGCTTCCCTCAGTGTGACAGTCAGTCGACTTCCTGTTGCCTGCAAGATATAGGATTCTTAGCTCCAGCATCACGTCTACCTGACAGCCACCATGCTCCCCCCCATGATGAACCTCTGAAACGGTAAGCTGCCACCTCAATGAAATGTTTTCATTTATAAGAGTTGCCATGGTCATGGTGTCTCTTCACAGCAATAAAAACTTAATTAAGACAAGGAGGAATCCCCTTTCAAGGTCATTTGGGCATTGACATCTGGTTCCTTGAGATGGGAGGACTGTGGTCCTTGTTCCTGTGTTGACTATTGGCTGAAGAAATCTAAAATGTTCCATGTGGCCCCCACTTAAGGTGCGTCAATCTCTATTGTGCTTGGGATCTCTTGACTTCTGCTGCTAAAGAATTCTCTGCTGCTCATGAAGTCCTGTGATTAGATCAGGCCCACCCAAACAACCATCCTATTTAAAGATTTACTCGGTAACTTTATGTGTATGAGTGTTTTCCCTGTGGGTATAGATGGATGTGTGCCATGTATGTTCATGTTCCTGGTGCCCCAGAAGGTCAGAAGAAGGTGTCAGATCCCTTGGAACTGGAGTTTCAAATGATTATAAGCTGCCATGTGTGTGTTAAGAATCAAACCCGGGTCCTCTGGAAGAATAGCAAGTGCTCTTAACTGCTGAGCCATCGCTACAGTTCCAGACGGTGTTCATTAAAGCTAAACTGACTTTTGTTTTCTGCCTGAAAAGCAGTAGCTTGGAGTGACAGATGGGCCTGGCCACAGCCTTTGCCATATACAGGGGCCATCTGGGAACAAAGAGGAAATGTCCCTTCCCCCCGAAAGCTCCTCTCTCTAAAGCTTCATAGAGACCAGACTCCCTCAGAAGAGGCTCAAGATGGAATAGAACACACTGACCCCAGAGAAACACTGCTGGCCCTGCCACTGGGGGTCCACTGGACGACACTCCTTCCTTCTTAGGCAGGCCTGGACTCAGTGACTACAGGACTTGGCAGCTCCCTGTGCATTGACTGGCCTACTTTTGATCTAGTCCGGAGTAGAAGCTCCTGATTTGTTCCCATACATGGTCCAACACTAGGAAGGATGGGGAGCTGGATGACCCTGCTTGTGAGGCTCCCCCACAACCATCTCAGCATGGTCTCTTGCCATACTATTGGTTTCCAGATTCCTTAAAGGCCCTTTAGAGCATCTCCAGGGGTTTTCTAAGCATGATTCTAGCTCTTCTCCCAGCCAGGCCTTGCTCTCCCACTGGACCTGCCCCCCTGTAGTTACACAAGAATGTGGACACCTGTAGCAACAAGCTCTAGGAATGTTTTCTTAGCTGCGGGGGGGTGGGGAGTGGGGCCACGCTGTCCTGGGGTGCCAGGGAGCTAAAGGACCCCTTTGTGTAGCTCTCTCCTTCCAGCCTGGAGCTGCCTTCTCACATTTATCTTCTCTTTCTCCTCCCTGGGGAGTTTTGGGTCTTGTGGAATTTCACAAGGTCCCTCTCTTTGCACCAAACACCTGATGCTTAACTTCCCATGAGACACCTGTGTGATCTCACGCCTTCCCTTTCTCCTGGATACCATGGAAAGAAGCAAGAGGCATGACAGAATTCTCTGAAGGGAATAGGACCAAGGTAGTTGGAAGGACCCCAGCAGACCCCAAGGTTCTGCAAGACTGATACATCGACTGCAGAACCAGACTGGACAGGAGGCAGTACAACCTCAGCAGTGAGGTGTGCGTGTCTGTGTGTGTCTTGCCTTTGCTGCATTTCAAAGCCACAAGGACAGTGTCCTACATGCCGGATAGCTTGTTACCACCCATCTATTTGTCAGCTGCTGTGTTGGGTGCTGAGAATTGTATGGGCAATCTGTAGGCTCAGAGTCTGTTGGGAGCTGCTTTAGGGAGAGGTGGGAATGAGAAGTTGGGAAATCAAGAAAGCAGGGTTGGCCATACTGAGTCACAGGATTCATCCTGAAGGCCTGAGAAGCCACTAGAAGACTTTATGCTGTGACAGGGTCAGGAACGCTTCGGGAAAGATGACTGACCACAGAGAAGAGGCAACCTGCTACCAAAATCCTGCTGCTGTGACAGAGGCCCACGGGCAAGGTTCTCCCAATAAACATCCATAATCCACTATCGATTCGTAATGGAAACAGCACGTGCCCTTTGCCAGTCTGACTCGGCACCAAGCAACTGGGTTGCCACCCGACTCTGCTGTTACTGCATTTTGTCATCCTGTCTCCACTAAGCCTTCTGGCTTCTAGACAAACATCCACCCCCTGTCTTCCTGCAATCTGATCCTCTTGGCATCCTTAAACTTCTCCATTGTCTCTCTCCTCCTCTGCTTGTTCAGCCACATGGCATTTCCCCCCTTAGCCCTCGCTGAACTTTCTGCAGAAAAGGAGAGAGGAGGGAGGTTAATGATGTCAGTAAAGCAGGCAGTTGTGCTTTGAGCTCCATACCCGTTTCTTTCCTAACGGAGCACTTAGTACCTGGGATCCGGTTTCATTTCTGTTGCTGTGATTAAAAATACCTGAGCAAAGCAACCTAGAGAAGAAAGTCCCATCCCCACTCCCCACCCCACTCACTTCCGGGTTCCAGTCTATCATTGAAGGGAAGTTCCACACAGTGGCGGCAGACAACTGGTCACACTGCATCCACAGTCAAGAGGCAGAGAGCAAGCACTGCTGCATTCAGCTCCCTCTCCTTCTTTTCTTTCTTTCTTTTTCTTTTTTCTTGAGACAGCATTTCTCTGTGTAGCCCTGGCTGTCCTGGAACTCAGTCTGTAGACCGTACATCAGGCTGGCCTCAAACTCAAAGATCCTCACGCCTCTGTCTCCCGAGTGCTTGGGATTAAAGGTGTGCACCATCATGCCTGGCTTCCCCTTTTCATTTTATCCAGGGTCCAGTCTGTGAAATGATGTGATCCATACTCGGGGTGGCGGGGCGCGGGGCAGGGGCTTCTCACTTCATTTAACCTAGTTGATCATCAATGCATCCACAGGCCAACCTAATACAGACAATCCTGCACTGAGACTCCCTTCCCAGGTGAGTCTAGATTCTGTTAAATCGACACTAACTACTACAGACCCCCCTACACACACACACACACCTACACCCAGCTGCACACACACCCCTTGCTGCATGCTTGCCCAGAGCCCACTGCTTGCTCACAGTGGATCCACTCTGAGCTTTCACTTTGCTTCCCAACAAAAACCCCTTAACACTTTGCTGTTTGTGTATACTTCTTCAGTTCTTTGAACTAGACTCCAAAAAAAACCCCCAAAGAACAGCTGGTCTAGACAGAGACCACCTACAACAACCTCACCTACCCAAGGCTGCATACACACTCCCTGCTGGCCCGGAGCCCTGCCCCTGTGTGGTAGTCCACAAGGCTATGATGGGGTGTCCGGGCACCACACTTGCCTGGACTCACTCAGATGATGGGCTGCATCCTGTGTAACCAGGAGGTTGGCTGGACGTCCTCAGGCTCTGGGATTGGAGAAGCCTTCCTCAGATTGCAACCACAGCCCTTCTGTATGGCCTGGGGGAGGTGTTCAGCCAGCAGTAAGCAGAATTGGAGTTCTGGAAAAATCAATGGCCTGCACCTGTTGCTCACCAGGTATCTTTTGTCCTCCTAGGTGTGGTCCTCTTCCTGAGGTCCTCCCCCCTGAGGTCACTATTAGGGGAACCAGGGAAGAGGGAGCAGGAAGTAGTGAGACTCTAAAAGGCTGCCCACACTGTAGCCACATAGGAAGTGGTTTCTCCTTTTTTTTTTTTTTAATTATGTTCACAGAACCAAGGCTCTGCCTGCCTGTGTGCACCTGACCAGGGGAGCCCAGGGGAGCCCAGGGGAGCCTGCCTTAATCCTAGCTTCTCTTGGGCTCTAAAGAATTCTGAAAACAAAAGGTTGGGTTAAATTACTTGGGTCAGCGCCTGCTTCTGCTTCCCAGATGCCAAAACTGGGCCTTGAGGAGGGATGGTGGCCTAGGCCACATGGCCATGGCAGGACAAGTCAGTTAACCCGCCCCTAAGGTCACCTGATACCCAGGCATCACCAACTCCCTGTGGCTGGTGCCTCAGGGTAAGACTCCTTTACTGTGTAACCACAGATGTAATTGAGTCTCAGGAGTCACATGGATCAGCACAGAGACTATGGGGGCATCATGGAGTTCTGTCTACCCAATGTCTGAGGGTTGAGTCCCTCCCTAATACTGGGATTATTAAGATCGGAGCCTGGTCCGAATCAGCTCTCACAAGCCTGTCTCCATCACCCATCCCCACCAGGCCAATTAGACAAGCTGACAAAAAGCAGAAAACGCTGAGATTGACTCAATGTGGCTCCACTGGGGAGGTGAACAGAGGACTAGTGAGACTTTTCCCCCAAGTTCACCTTCAGGGTCCCTGAAGGAGGTTTAGTTCAGCTGTTTGTTTGTTTGTTTGTTTTTACTTTCTTTCACTTTTGAGATGATAACAGTTGCATCATTAGATAACTTCCCATCCCCTTTTTGCTCTCATGTTTAGATTTGAAGAGGGCAAGAGGTGTGAACGGCTAGCAGTCCCGGGTGAGGTGTCCTGTCCATCATCGTCCCGGCTCCAGTCTCTCCTACAAGTTGTCAGAGCTGTGGGAAATCTCTCTCTGGGAGACACGTTCCTCCTCTGCCTGGCACTGGATTTCCAGGGAAATTCCAGTTTCTCAGGGAACTTCCATAGTCACAGGGAAGGGCTCACGGAACTCTAGAGCAGTGATTCTCAACCTTTGGGGTAGATTGACCCTTTCCCAGGAGTCGAATATCAGCTAGCCTGCATATTGATGTTTACATTATGATTCATAACCGCAGCAAAATCACAGTTGTGAAGTAGCAACACAATCAATTATGGTTGGGGGTCACCACAACATAAGGAACCGTATTAAATAAAGGGTCCCAGCATTAGGAAGGTTGAGGACCACCACTCCAGATTATCTTCTGCCAGAACTCCAGGCCAGCCTCCAGCAGGGTGTGTCCTCTTCCACTGAGTCAGTCGGGTAGACAGGCAGTACAGACTACTTTGGCCCCTCTCCCCCAGGCCAGTCCCTTGCCACTGAAGGGAGTTATACTCTTCAGTCTCACTCTGGTTGGTCCAGGAAGCCACAGGAAGCCACAGAGTGAGTGTCCAAGAGCATAGCTGTTTAATCCCGGGGTTCCCATTCTGTTTGCATTTCTAGCAGCTTCTCTCATTGGGATCATGAAAATCAGCTATTGAGACCTTAGCCAAAGGCCTGGAACAGGAGTAGGGGGCAAGGCGGACGTGGACCTTACCTCCTGAAGCCTGGAGATGGCTTAAAAGCTAACAAGCTCAGAACCAGGGGTTTGTGTGTGTGCGTGCGTGCGTGTGTGTGTGTGTGTGTGTGTGTGTGTGTGTGCGCGCACATGTGCACATATACACTCATGTGCACAGTCAGACTCGTCAGTTTATCTTCTATAATGTTACTATCATCTCTTTCCATTCATATTCTCTTTCTCCCTCCTTCCCTCCTTCCCTCCCTCCCTTCCTGTCTCTGTCCCCTGAGGGCCAGGGTCTCGTACTCTTGTATCCCAGGCTGTCCTCAAATTTGTGATGTATCTGAGGATGACCTTGAATTTATCCTCCTGCCTCCACTTCCAAGTGCTGTGATTTCGGCTGTACACCACCACACCTGTTTTCTATGCCTTGCGGTAGATGGACCTCAGAGCTTTATGAATGCTAAGTAAGCACTCAGCGACAGAGCTACATCACCACCACCAATGAGTTCTTTCTGGAGGACAACACTCAAACCTCCAGAGGCTTGCTATGTCAGCCCTCAGTGCTGGCACCTGTCCACTCTCCCAAGTTTATCTGCCACCATCACCGGAGCCACCTGCTAGACTCTGGCCACATTAAAACACTCAACCAGTTATCTGACTCGCTTGACTTGACCTCTTCCCTCCCTTCTGGATCCTTGGGTGGCCCTGGCTTCTGTGCCTGGCACCTGGGACTTGGATTCAAGTCTTTCATTTCCTGCTAACTAGCTATAGTGTGTGTGTGTGTGTGTGTGTGTGTGTGTGTGTGTGTGTGTGTGTGTCTACATGAACATGTGCACACAGGACATTGTCAGTATGAAAGCCAAAGGATAACTGTGAGTGTTGTTTGTTCCCCAGGTATCATTCGTGTGTGTTTGTTTAATGGGTCGGCGAGATGGCTGGTTGGGTAAAGGTGCTTACCACACAGAACCTGACAATGTGAGTTCAGTGCCTTGAACTCTGGTAAAGATAGGAGAGAACTGACTCCGAAAAGTTGTCCTCTGAGCCCCACCATACAGTCTTAAAAAATAAATTTTGTATTTATTACTGTGTTTTTGGAGGATGTAGGCACAAAGACACATGCCATGGCCTGCTTGTGGCACTCAGGGGATGATTTTGTGATGTTAGATCAGTCCTCTTACCTTAATGTGGGTTTCTTTCAGGGATCAAACTCATGACATCAGGGTTGTGCCCTGACCAACTGAGCTATCTCCCTGGCTCCCCACCAGTTTTTCTTCTCCTCTCTTCTCCGTTCTTTCTTTCTTTCTTTCTTTCTTTCTTTCTTTCTTTCTTTCTTTCTTTCTTTCTTTTGTTCTTTCTTTCTTTCTTTTGTTTTCTTTCTTTCTTCTTCTTCTTCTTCTTCTTCTTCTTCTTCTTCTTCTTCTTCTTCTTCTTCTTCTTCTTCCTCCTCCTCCTCCTCCTCCTCCTCCTCCTCCTCCTCCTCTTCCTCTTCCTTCTTGAGATAAGTTCTCTCACTGGCCTGGAACTCCACCAATTAGGCTAGTCTGATGGCCGTGAAACCCCAGGGATCTGCTTGTTTCTGCTTCCCCAGCACTGGGATTACAAGTATAAGCCATCACACCCAGATTTTTCTAACATGGATTCCGGGGAACAAACTTGGATCCTTGTGCTTGCCAGGCAAACTCCTTGTTTTTCTTTCTTTCTTTGTTTTTATTAAGGAATTTTTGAAACTTTATTTTATATGCATTGGTGTGAAGATGTCAAATCCCCTGGAACTAGACAGTTGTGAGCTGCCATGTGGGTGCTGGGAATTGAACCCGGGTCCTCTGGAAGATCAGCCAGTGCTCTTAACCGCTGGGCCATCTCTCCAGCCCTATTAAGGAATTTTTTATTCATTTTACACACTAACCACAGATCCCCTTCTCCTCCCTCCTCCTGCCCCTCCACCTCCCCCATTCCCTCCTCCAAAAGAGTAAGGGCTCCCATGGGGAGTCAGCAGAGCCTGGTCCATTCAATAAAGGCAGACCCAAGCCCCTCCCCATGTATCAAGGCTGTACAAGGTGTCCCATTATAGGTAATGGGCTCCAAAAAGCCAGCTCATGCACCAGGGATGGATCCTGATCCTACTGCCAGGGGCCCCTTAAGCAGATCAAGCTACACAACTGTCTCGCTTATGCAGAGGGCCTAGTCCAGTCCTATGGAGGCGCCACAGCTATTGGTCTAAAGTTTATGAGTTCCCACTAGGCAAACTCCTTGTTAACTGAGCTATCTCTCCAGGGTCCTTCTTTTTTATTTTATTTCACAAATGGTCTTAATAGGTAGCCCTGGCTAGACTAGAATTTGCTATCTAGATCAGGCTGGCCTCAAACTGATGGTGACCCTCCTGCCTCTGCCTCACAAAGGCTGGGATGTGCCACCAGACTGCCACTAACTAGAAAAGTAATGTTCCCTCATCAGGGAAGTCAATATGGACTCTGTCCAGGATGGGCCTGGCCTGGGTGATGGCAGGTAGTTCCTGGATGACTTCTGGATGGGCCTATTGCTCACCCTGTGAGCTAATTTCTGCCTCCTAAGGGTAGAGGTACCCAAGGGTCGGGACCACTAGGTGAGGGAATGTACTCCAGAGCAGTGAGAGGTTATCTGGATCTGGCTGGTCTGGTCCTTTCACTTGGAAAGAGGGCGAAAGAAGCCGTTGTAAGATGAGCCAACAGGGCCAAGTCCTTTGTCCTGGTCCCTGAGGCCAAGATGTGCATCATCTGTGGGTTCTGGGAAAGGGTGTGGACAGTTGTAGTAAACAGACAAACTATCATCCTTGTGAAGTGAGCATCCAGCTGTCTCAACACCTGGAGCCCCTGGGTGAGTTCAGGTGGTTCATCAGTTTCCACGCTGTCAACGGGTCTACCTGGCCATTATGTCACCTAGGGCAAGGCCACTGGAGTACTCTCATTGAAGGACACAGAACTTCCTTCCCTGTTCCTGTTGGTTACCTAGAGCTGGCAACCTTCCCAAAGTGAAAGCATAGCTCTGAGAGTCTGGGTACCCAGACCAGAAGGGATTCTCAGGGCAGATGCTCCCTGCCACCCCATCCCCTAGGCTGGCTGCCCAGCTGCCTGTCCCAGCTGCAGGAGCTCCCACATCCAGTCCAGGCTGGTCACATGCACCCTGGCATTCTTTGTTCTCAGTCCTCTTTCCCACAATCCTTCCATGTCCCTGAGGAACTGGGTTCTTTGGGTGAAAAGCAAGGGCCTCCCCCATGAGGCCCCGAAGTTCTGAGACCACAGCCTATGCTTGAAGCCAGCTCAGTACCCTCCTAGTACCCCCGAGTCTTCCCTGCACCATCCTTCCCAGCACTCAGCCTGCTCCCACCCTCTGGGAAGCGTGACAAGTTGGGACATCCTGGTTGGCATTCCTGTGATGTTTGCCCTCCCTGGCTAAATATATGTTGAGGAATCTGGGAAGGAGCCATCACAGACAGGGTTAAATCTTCCACTGGCCCACAGTTACAAAGGCAGCTGGGCTGGCTGGAAGGGTGCCGAGGTTACTCTCAGATCCCAAAACCAGCTGGGGAGATGGGGGTCTAGGGTCCTCACAGCAGAGTAGGGGAATGGGGTCTCAGGGTTTGCAGAGTAGGCCTGGCCTGTAAGAAGGAGACAATCTGTGCCTCATTGCCCTCTCTGACCTCCAGAGATGAGAGGAAAGAAACTGAGTTAGAAAAGCAGGTTGGGATCCAGTGCTCAAAGATCCTAAATCACTTACTCTAGAAAGAGTGGCATGGCTACAGCTCTCTTTCCAAGAGAAGCAGACAGACCATGGCCCATCTTCTCTCTCGCAGAGTGTCCCAGTGTGCTCTCCGTAGCTGTGATAAACACCATGACAAAAGCCACTTGGGTTTATTTGGCTGACTCTTCCACATCAGAGCCCATCACTGAGGGAAGCCAAGGCAGGAACCTGGAGGCAGGAACTGAAGCAGAGCCGTGGAGGAACACTGCCTACTGGCTTGTTCTCCATGGCTTGCTCAGCCTGCTTTCTTAGACAGCCCAGGACCACCTGCCCAGGGGCACTGTCTACAGCGGGCTGGGCTCTCTCACATCAATTATTCATCAAGAAAATGCCCCACAGACGTTTTGCCCACATGCCAATCTGACGGGGGCGTTTTCTCAGTTGAGGTTTCCTCTTCCCAGATGACTCTAGCCTGTGTCAGGTTGATAAAAAACTAAAAAAAGGTTCATTTCCTTTTCTGGATCCTATTTGTTTATTGTTACTTTGTGATAGAGTATTTTGTATCTCAGGCTAACCTTGAACTTGTTATGTAACCAAAGCTAGCCTGAACTCCTTCCTGATGGTCCTCTACCCCCCAAATGCTGGGATTACAGGTATGTGCTCATGTGCTACACTGCACCTGTCTGTTTGCTTTGTTTTTTTTTTTTTTGTTTTGTTTTGTTTTTTCAAGACAGGGTTTCTCTGTGTAGCCCTGGCTGTCCTGGAACTTACTCTGTAGACCAGGCTGGCCTTGAACTCACAGAGATCTGCCTGCCTCTGCCTCCTGAGTGCTGGGATTAAATGTGTCTACCACCACCCTCGGACTTTGTTGTTGTTTGTTTTGTAAGATTTATTTGTTTATGTATATGAGTGCTCTATTTGCATGTATGCCTACCTGACAGAAGAGGGCATCACATCCCATTACAGACAGTTGTGAGCCATCATGTGGGTGATGGGAATTGAACTCAGGACCTCTGGAAGAGCAGCCAGTGCTCTTAACCTCTGAGCCACCTCTCCAGCCCTGGTTGTATTTTAATTCAGTGCTGGGGATCAAACCCAGGGCTTTTTGCACACTAGGCAAGCAGTCTACTGACTAAACTAAATAGCTAAATACCCATCTCTCTCTCTCTCTCTCTCTCTCTCTCTCTCTCTCTCTCTCTCTCTGTGTGTGTGTGTGTGTGTGTGTGTCTGTCCCTATTTGTTTATCTATCTATCTATCTATCTATCTATTGATCTATCTACCCACTCATCCATGAGGCTGGCTTCAAACTTATTATAGCCCATGCACTTCTTGAACTCATGATTCTCTTGCCTCTCTTTTCCCAGTCTCAGTATCATAGGCATGCACCACCATGCCTCCTAGGCTCTTTGAATAGCAGCTGGGGACTCTGGAGCAGGTCTCAGCTGGAGAGGGGTCCTAGATGGGCCTTCTGCTTGAGTCCTCTTGCAATGTTTTCCCACACAAGAAGCTCCAGGAACTCAGCAGCCCGTAGCAGTCTACAGACTTGGCAGGGTGGGTAAAGGACTCCTTCCTGCTTTGGGGCAAGAGGAAGGGTCCCAGCAGAGACTCTGAGCATCTCTAGAGACAACAGTGGCGGGTGTGGGGTGCAGTGAGTCCAGTCCTTCTCCTACTCACTGTGTCGTAACTCACCTTCCTGTCAGGTAAGTTCCCTTGGAGGGCAAATGCGCAGGTGCTGCCCGGGACAGAATCATTCTCATGGGGTAGGGGTAAGGGTCCTGGTGGAGATGGAGTGGAGTGGAGCAAATGAGACCCCCGAGACATGGACTGGACCCAGATGGACCAAACTCGCCATGGTGGAAAGGGAGACAAGCATTGCTGGGGTCGCAAGAGGGCCTGGACCCCGCTAGTGAAGAGGCAGTGAAAGGATCATTCTCCATACAGCCACGCTCAGGAAATCACCAGAGCGCTGCGCGTGTGAGAAAGGCCCGGGACCCTTGGCTGGCCAACCCTGGTGTGGCACAGGGAATGTGACTTCAAAGACAGGGGGAAAGCTGAACTCTCCCGTCCACTAAGTCCCTGCTGGCTGTGGGCCCTGAGGCAGTTACTTGGGTTTTCCTATAAAAAGCCAGTTGAAAGGGCCTCTGGCTCTTGCACCAGATGGGTCAGCTAGATAGTCCTGCAGCGCCCCCTGCTGGAGGAGTTAACAGGGGTGTTGAGTAGCGGGACTCTCCCTCCTGGAGACAGGACCCAATGGGTGATTAAGAGTCCCAAAATACTCCCATGCCAAAGACTGCCTCATGGTCATTTCAGAAGGCCATCCCGGACAGCTAAGGGACTCAGTTCAGAAATTAAGCCTGGGAAGACAGCTCAGTGGCAGAATGCTCACCTAGCATGAATGAGGCTCCGGATCTGAGCTTCAGTGGGAGTAGAATGTGTGGGCGTGCTCCAAGGTGAATGAGCCCATGGGAACTAATTCGGGGTATGCTGGCTGGTTCAAAGGTCATCCTCAACTATACAATGGATTTGGGTCCAGCATGGGCTACATGAGTCCCTGTCTCAAGAACAAAACAAAAAGACAAGGGTCTTCAGAGCTATGGGAAAATTCACTTCTGTTATTCGAGACCCAGACTGTCTGACTCTGTGGTGTCAGTCTTAGAAAACAAACGGGATGGGTCCAGAAAATCGTTCTCCAGCCAACTTCCAATCAAACCAGCAAAAAAACATATAAAGACTTGGGAAGAGCTGGGAGTGAGGGCCCACACCTCTAGTCTCATTACTTAGGAGGCAGAGATAGGCAGATCCCTGAATTCCAAGTTCCATGATAGCCAGGGCTACACAAAGAAACCCTCTCTCAAAGCACCCTCCTAAAAAATATATGCTTGGAAGAAATGGGAGACCCATGACAAGTGACCATCCCCCAAAGCTAATGAAGCTAAGTGATTGTATGACAGATGGCACGTGGTCACCGGAAGCCAGGACCCCAAGGAAAGACTTCATGACTCCAAAGTGGATTCCCATCAGTCCAGATGTTTCAGCAGGAGTGTGGGTGGGTGGGTGGCGGGTGGGAGGGAGGGGGAAGGACAAGCAAACTGTTAGGGAGATGCCTTCTTCTCCTCTAAAAACCACTTGAGAGTTTATCAATAAAAAAAATGCTTAAAGGAAGGATGGCAGCTCACATGGTGACCTAAGCAACTGTGGCAGGAGAATCGCTCTAAGTTCAGGTCATTCTGGGATCCATAGTGAGGTCTGGTTCCAATGGCCCCCACAAAAACCCTTAAAAGTCCACAAAGAAGCAAGAACAGATTGTTTCGAAAGTTTATTTTGTTTTGTTTGTTTGATTGTTTTTGCTATATAACCAGGCTGGCCTCAAACTCCTGGTCCTCCTGCCTCAGCTTCTCAAGTACTGGGATTACAGGTGTGTGTCAACATGCCAAGCTGAGAGCAGATATGTGGTGGCATTTGCCTTTTATATTTCAAGATTACACTTAACAAAAAGATCGCTGATTAATTTTTAAATTTATTTTTATTTTATTTTATTTCTTTTGAGACAGGGTCTCACCTAGCTCAGGATGACCTCAAACTCCCTGTGTAGCCCAGGATGACCTTGAACTCTGGATACTCTGGTCTCCACCTCTCCAGTCCTGAGATTACATGCACACTGTATCATCACTCCTGTTTATTTGTCTCCAAAAATGTTAAAAATTGTGACCCAAATTGCCATTTCATAATTGGTCACCACAGCTAGCACAGTGGAGATCCTGGCAGCAAAAGTAGCTACCACAGTTAGTTAATCTTTCATTCTATTGGGCATGACAAATTTAAATCAATAGTTATATACATTTCAATTGGATTTGAAAGTTATAAATTTACAAACTCAAGTTCCATTTGCTTTTGGGATACCATCTTACAAGGACTCCAATTTGCAGTAAAGCTCGTTAAGGAAGGGAATGGCTGAGTTGCCTTTAGCCTACTGGCTATGGGTGGGTTAAGACTTCTGTTGGTCTTTTCTGTGTCGAACACATAGATTGCAAGCCCAGCGCCACTTTGAGATCTTTGGCAACAGTTAACTCTGCAGCTCTCAAACGATTAAGCCTGTATGATAATGAGTATTCAGAGATGGGTAATGTCTGGGGGGCGCTCACCAACCTAAGACAGAACACCTGTGTGGCCTGGGCAGGTGTCTCCATGACGGGTAAGGTGACCTGCTGACGTCCCATACAACCTAAGTCAGAAGCTCATTTTTTAGTAAAAGTGGGGGACTTGTGGGGTCCTGGCCCCCATTTTGGGTAACTGTGCTTCTGAGATAACTGGCATGTTACACCTTCCAAGGATGTTTGCCTCATATTTGACTGCTTGCTTTGAGGTTTTTTTTGTTTTTTTGTTTGTTTGTTTTGTTTTGTTTTTGCACTCTGGGTCATCTTCCCCAAGGCTTTACTCACCCCTGTGAGACAGTGGATAGACCCTTCCCTAAGAGATGTAGATCATCTAAAGGAATGAGTTGGTGCTTTTGAAACCCTATCCCCCAATATGCTGATATTTGGGCATCATGAGGGTAAGATGAAGACATGAGATGAGCCCTGTGGGCATCTTTGTAGAGGAGGGAGACAGAGTTCTCTTTCCCTCTGCCATGTGAACACACTGGGAGAAAGTGTCCATTTACAAGCTAGGAATGGGAACCCTTATTGCCAACCAACTGGCAGCACACAACTGTGAGAACTGTGTGCCTTAAGTTCTCCAGTCTGGTGTTCTGGTACAGCCACTTGGACTTTGGCACATGTCTAAGAGTTCGCTTCTTTTTTTTTCTTTTTTAAAGATATATTTATTTATTATGTATACAGAAGAGGACGCCAGATCTCATTACAAATGGTTGTGAGCTACCATGTGGTTGCTGGGAATTGAACTCAGGACCTCTGGAAGAACAGACGGTGCTCTTAACTTCTGAGCCATCTCTCCAGCCCTCTTTTTTTCTTTTTTTATTGATTTTTTTTCAAGACAAGGTTTCTCTGTATAGTTTTGGTGCCTGTCCTGAATCTTGCTCTGTAGACCAGGCTGGCCTCAAACTCACAGAGATCCGCTTGCCTCTGCCTCCCGAGTGCTGGGATTAAAGGCATGTGCCACCACTGCCCAGCTTTACTGATTTTTAAAAAATAAAGAAAAATTTAAGATTTGTGTAAAAAAAAAAAGTGACCCAAAGCATTTCCTCCTTATTTTGAAAATCTTATTTTAATTCTTTTGTGTGTAATTGTGTGTGATGTACAATCGTATGTTTATTCATGTGCATGTATGGGATGCACTGAGTCATTTCCTTGGCCTCACTTTTTTTTTTTTTTTTACTTATTTTTTGACAGGGTCTGGATATGCTACCCAGTGGGTCTCCACTTCCTGGACTCAAAAATTCCTTCTCCTTCCACCTCCTACAAAGCTGAGACCACCGTGTGCCCCATGATGCCTAGTGTCTAATGTGTTTTATTAGGGAAACACAGTCCCAGGTCCTGAGTCTGTAAAACCCAGGACTAGAGAGTTAGAGACAGAGCAAAGCATCCCTGTGACACCCTTGCTCTGCATCACAGAACACCTGGCTCATGCTGGATGGACCAGGAGCTTGCTGGTTTGAGTCTTAACATTGCTCTGGACCAGCTTTGGGGCTTTGGGAATAATAGTTAACTGCCCGATGCCCCCCCCCCCAGTTCCACAGTAGGCTAAGTGGTTATGGTACTTCAGTGTTTGGAAACAGATATTAGCCAGCCTGTGAGTACAAATGGGGTCGACTTTGCATTACAACCCCATTTCTGGTGGCTTAAAGTCACCAATGGTGCTGACCTCTACCTGCCTCAACAGTACCTCTCCAGCCATTTGTGTGTGTGGGGGGGGTTGTTTCTGGTTTCACCAGTGCTCAGGGACAGGTAAGAACATTTGCTTTCTCTGGTCTCCCTGGGAATGAGAGCACCTGGCACTTGGAAGAAGGGTCCTGTAGCTGGCCCAGCCCCCTGATGTGGTTGTCTGCTGTGGGATGTTCTTCTGTACACTGTGAATATGTGTTGCTCTCATTGCTAATAATAAAGCTGATTGGCTGATAGCCAGGTGGGAAGCGTGGGCAGGACAACCAAACTAAGGAAGGGAAGAGAGCTGTGGAGTCAGGCAGCCGCCAGCCAGTCGCCAGCCAGTCGCCGAGGAAAGAAGACATGCAAAAAATGAGGTAACAAGCCACGAGTCACGTGGCAAAGCATAGATAAGAAATATGGATTAAGTTAAATGTAAGAGTTAGTTAGTAATAAGCTGGAACCATTGGCCAAGTATTAATAATTAATATAAGCCTCTGTGTGATTATTTGGAAGTGGCTGTGGGGCGGGGTGGGACAGAAAAAAAGCCTCCGATTACAATTGTCATTGCTGTCTAGGAAGACAACTGCTTATCCCTGATCCTGGCACTCCCTTGTAGGGTTTCAAAGGTTTCCCACCAGAGGGGAAGAAAACCAGTATTCCATTTGGCTCAGTATCAAAGGCAACTTTTGCTTTCTCCCCAGAGACTCCATGTAGGGGATGGACTGGTCTGAGCTGAGACAGACACTGTCCATTTCTCTTGGGGTTCCTTCTTCCCTAGTTGTCTGCACTTGCACCCCCTGTACCCTAAGCAGGGGACAGAGCCCCATGTATCCATCCTGCCCTGCACACATCTGTGTGTGCACACTGGAGACTCTGATGCTCAATGCCCACTGTGGCAGAGCATATGCAGGCAGCTCCCAGATTCTTAGCCCCTTGTTTCATCTCAGTAGTGTGTGTCAGAAGCAGACCTGGAGGCTGAGAACATGTATGCATCTGCTCTCACAGGGTGTAGCCGAAAGCCCCTCCCCCATCCCCAAAGGCCTAGAGCGGCAGCCTAGCAGACACCAGCACAACAAAGTTGCATCAAGACTAGAAATCATCTCTCAGTTCAAGTTGCGCTGCCACGACATGCTTGTGACACACTTGGAGACATTTTGCTTTTTCAGAGCTTGATGGCATTGAGCATGGTGGCTGAGGGATAAGGGTGACCTCTTTCCAGAGGTGGTTGAAGGCTCCTGTCTGAGTGCACTGCTCTCCTGACAGGTGAGAGAGGAAGGGGGGAAAGCTGAGCATTTATTCTGCACCAACTGTGTGCCTGGCCTCCATCAGCTCTTTAGCTTACATCACCCAGGCAGTAGCAATGGAGGTAGGTGAAGCTCAGCACAAAGCGCCTATTTAGGAGAGAGGTCAGCTCAGCCTGAATGGGAAGCAGGAAAGGGCCCCAGCTGGCCACTAATGTGTTTACCCAAGGCCTGCAGCAGGTGGGCAGTCCATCTGCTGTGTGTTCTTTCTGCTGAGCCCCAGGACGGGGGAGGGGGAGGCAGTGCCAACAAGAGGGGCCCAGCAGGGGTCAGGGAGTGGGAGAGACTTTCCAACCCTATCAGCTCAGCCACTCTGCCTCTCTTCCTATGTTGGAGAAAGACCTTCCTCCAAGGCTCAGGAGTTGAAGTTACCTCTACACACACACACACACACACACACACACACACACACACACACACACACACACCAGTTTCTAGCACCCTGGGCTGAACATGGCAAAGTAAGACCCATAGATTCACTGTGGTGCTGGTGTGAGCAGACATTCAGAATCAAATTAGGGTATCTGAGACCAAAGGGGTCGCTTTTCCCTAGCTGGGTTAGGCCTGAGGACACCCACCCTGCTTTAAGAAACTGGGGACCTCTCTTTCTTGTCTAGGCACCTCCCATTGCTCAGCCAGAAACATCGGCTCCCTCAGCCCCAGAAAGGCCTTGAGTCTGCTGATAGCCTCCTTTTCAGACTCCAACTTTACACTGGATGCCAATTTAGGGAGCGGGAGGCAGGCCAGGTTCACATGAATAAGTCCGTCTGTCCATCCATCCATCCATCATCCCATTCACCCATTCAACTAGCATTAATGCTTTCCCTGTATGTGCCAGGTGGGAGGGCCCTTACAAAGGGGTACCCCAGCAGCTGTTATGATATGTGGGCCAGCAGAACCCTGACCCTTCCCCAGAAAATGGGAATTGGAATGAAGTTAGCCTATAGGGTGGCTATTTTTTTCTTCTTTCTACCTGGAATCACCTAAAGGGGGAGCCTTTTCCTCTCCCCAAACTGCAAAGTTGGTGAAGTTTTGATGGATACAACTGCAAAGGTCTCAACAGCAGTGGGGGAACACGTCTTTAATCCTAGCACTCAGGAGGCAGAAGCAGATGGATCTATAAGTTCGAGGCCAGCCCCGTCTACAAGAGCAAGTTTCAGGATAGCCAAGGCTACACAGGGAAACCCTGTCTTAAAAAAAAAAAAAGAACAAAACAGTTGCAAAGGTCTCTTTGTAAGTGGCCCTGAGGCCCCTGGGATAGCTAGCCTGATCCCCTTTCTCTACAACTCTGTCCCTGTGGAATTCAACACAAGTTCTCCTACTGTGCCCTTTGGCGGTGACTTTAAGGTACAAGGCATGTGGGCATCGTGGATGACCTGTCGGACTGTGGTTCTGAAAGTCTTGCTGATGAAGCAATAGAGGCCAAAATTGACAGCTGTGTTGAGCATGGCCACCATGTTGGCTATGTCCAAGGCCAGGTGGACCCTCCAGTCCCGGTGGACGGGGGCCACATACAGGTGGTACAGCATGACACAGATGCGCGGTGCCCAAAGGAGAGCGAAGAGAGAGGTGACACCCAGGAGGATGGCTGTGCTCTTGCTCACCCAGGGCTGCAGCCCTCGCTGGCTCTTCTTCCGTAGCCGGAGGACGATGGCAGAATTGGTGACCAGGAAAACGTTGCAGGGGATGAAGTAGACGATGAGGCAGTGAGCCCACTTGAGGAGTTTGTCCATAGTGCTGGGGGGGTCTGCGTCCCTCCACACGTCCAGCCACCAGTAGAATGGGATGCCCGTGAGCAGGGCCGTGCTAAAGACAGCGGCAATGGCGCGGTGGGACCTGCCTGGGGACGAGGTGGCCCGATGGCGCAGAGGGCGGCATAGGGCGTTGTAGCGGTCCACTGTGAGCAAGACTGCAATCCAGACTGAGGCGTGATTGGCAGCAAACTCCAGGATGTTAGCCGTGCGTACCACAGCCTGGGGCACCTGGCGGGCCAGGACAGCTCCCTGCAGGAGGAAGCCCACGAACACGATGACCACTTGTGTGACGATATCTGAGGCTGTGAGTGCCAGGAGATAGTGGTAGGAGGGCTTCCTGGTCCTGGCAGCGAGGCGGGCCAGGGCCACTGTAGTCAGGAGGTTGACTGGTGGAGACCCAGGTCATGGAAGGGAGAAGTCAGAAGCATTAGAAGGGGTGTTAGTAAAGGCCTTCTCAAGATGTTTGCGTAGCCCCTCCCACCTGGCATGGCCCCTCCCACCTGTGTGCTCTGTTTCCAGTTCCCTCTTTTTTTTTTTTAAGATTTATTGCCAGGCGGTGGTGGCGCCCACACCTTTAATCCCAGCACTCGAGAGGCAGAGGCAGGCGGATCTCTGTGAGTTCGAGGCCAGCCTGGGCTACAGATTGATTTCCAGGACAGGCTTCAAAGCTACACAGAGAAACCCTGTCTGGAAAAACCAAACCAAACCAAACCAAAACAAAACAAAACAAAACAAAAAAATTTAATATGTACAGTGTTCTGTCTGCATGTATACCTTCAGGACAGAAGAGGCGCCAGATCTCATTACAGATGGTTGTGAGCCACCATGGCGTTGCTGGGAATTAAACTCAGGACCTCTGGAAGAGTAGCAGCCAGTGCTCTTAACTGCTGAGTCATCTCTTCTGCCCTCCAGGACCTCTTTACCTCTTCCTGCAGTACTGGAAGCTGAACTCAGGGCCAGACAAGTGCTATACTACCGCAGTAGATCCTTAGTCCAGTAACCTTTTTTTACTTTGTATTTTGAGACAGAGTCTAAGTTGCCCAGGTTGGCTTGAAACTCACTTGGTATCCTGGTAGGCCCTGTACTTCCTGTTTCTGCCTTCCCAGATCCAGCTGGCCTCAAACTTCCTGTAGGTCGTTGAGGATGACTGTGAACCTCTGATCCTCCTGCCTGTATCTCCCAAGCACTGATTACAACTGTGTACCATTACACCCAGTTTATGTGGTGCTGGGATTGAACCCAGGGCTTTGTGCATGCCACCAAAGCCCTCCAGCTTGTTGGAAGGTTAGTTTGAGTGGCAGATCTCTTGCCTAGCACACCAAAGGTCCTGGGTTCTGTCCCCAGTAAGCACAGGACCAAGCCAAAAGAAATAAAGCTGACTCCGTCAAGATGGGTAATCTAGTCAGCCTTGCCCCGTCACACCCCAGGCCATGGCCCATGTTGGTAAGAGATGGGCTCATCTAGGTGGGCATGCACATGCTGGCATTCTACCCTACGTCTTTCCCAGGAGTGCTATGCTCTTCAGAGCAGAGGTGTTCTGGGAGCCAGGTGTAGGTTTATTTACTAGACTTAGGGAGTGCACCCTGAACAAGGCCACTGGCCTTTCCTACATCAACACACTGCCCCCTCCTCTGGCTCCAGTCTGCACAGTAGGTTACATAGGGATTGAGACAGTGCTGCACTGATCCTGTGTGACTTAGCCATCTTGAGAGAATCTGGACTGGATGAAGGAGGGCCTGCGGTCCCAGACCCTAGCTCCCCACTCACCAGGCAGACCCAGGCTCAGCAGGACACTGTAATAGATGACAGGGATGATACCAGCCACACATGGTGACCTCTCTGGAATCTCCGGCCAGTGGCCATCCATATCATCGCGTCTTGGGTTGCTCCCATTGAGGGTAGGCAGTGGAGTCACTTGTGGCTGTCCAGCTAGAAGGCGGAGTGACAGCAGTTACTTTTTTTTTTTTTTTTTTTAAGATAGGGGCTTGATTGACAGCAGCCTCTGTCTGGCCCTAAGGCCCTTGTCTTCAGTGCTGCTCTGTGCAGAGCCCTGGGACAGCTCCAGCCAAAGGCAGTCTCTGTCGCTGAGGGACTCTTGCCTCCTCCACCCCGTCTGCTCTCTTATCAATCGGAAGAGTCCTTGGCAGGGGCCTACTTCCCCTGTATCATCATCATCATCCCCGCCACTAAGGAAACTGGCTGCCCTGTGGTAGCTGTGGACACCTGGGGTCTGGAATGGGCCTGGAGTGGCTGCACCTTTAATAAGGATGCTCTGTGACTGACCCGCGGTGGCTTCCGGCAGCTGCTCTGTTCCATTCACCAGCCAGCGCCTCCCAGGAAAGACTAACTGGGATTCCCTCCTTCCTAAGCCAAGAGTGTCCCTCTTCACAGGTTACCTAGCTTGTCCCAGAGTAAGGTGGCACAGTTGTCTAGTATGGAATGATGGTCCCTACACACATCTGCTTTGGCCTCTGGTCATCTCAAGTACACTTGAAGTCTTTTTAGAATTTAACTTACAGCGTTTTCTTTCCTGCTGAAGAGGAGCGGAGGAGCCTCCCTCCCACCTCCCACCTCCCACCTCCCACCTCCCCCCCACCCCCCTCCCACCTCCCACCTCCCAGTTGCACCATTTCCCCACCCTCCCCACCCCCACCTCGTGCCTCACCCTTGCCCTTTATCATTGGAAAATACTTTACCTGTCTCTGGTCCTGCAAGCCCCATAGTGTTGAGACCTGGGCCCCAGGTCACCGGCAGCTTTTCCTTGAGGTCCCCACAGCACCTTGCAGCATCACAGCCTGTGAGCCTCGCTCCGGCTCTCTGACGGAGGGCTACTTGCCCCACGTTCCTCGCTCCTCCCTTAGCTCTTAGTCTGTTGGAACAGAGAGTGGGAGAGTGGGGGTGGGGAAGGAGACAAGGAAGAAGTGGAAGAGAGGGAAGGAAGCGTGAGGGTCCCAGCCATGGAGTCTCCAGCAGATCCAGTGGGAACACAGTGGCTTCTCCTATGGTACAGCACTGGTGAGGAAAGTCCACGGGGTAGGGGGCTTCAGGACAAAAAGGCTCAGGATTTGCTTAAAGACGTATGTCTGAGCTTGGAGGGAAAGGAAAGAGCTGAAAAGGCAAGAAGGTGGGCCCAGCTCTGGACAGCTGCTCTGTGCTCAAGGGTCCATGGCAAACTGGCCGCACTCTGTGGGGGCAGCCACACCCTGGAGTTGAGGCTCTTGGGGAAAGCTGAAGGATACAAGGGGCTGGTTCTATGGGCACCCACAGGATGCTTGTAGAAAGGAGGACATTTGTGTGCAGGAACTGGGGGATTAGCACCAAGCCTTAGAGGAAGGCTCCAGCAGGCAGGGCTTAGATTCCCAGAGAGGTCCCAGGGATTAGATTGAAAAGATTCTTACCTGTAGACACCACAGTGGCTGGGTAGGATGAGGTCCAGGCTACCTGAAGGAGGGGGGATGTTGGGACAAAGGCCAGCAGGAAGCCATGTGCTGTGCTACTCCCAGGAGAAGGCTGACCAGACTGCTAGCTAGCAGTGTGGAGTGCACAGGAGGACCCTGTGGTCTAGCAAGCTGGTTTTTTTTTTTTTTTTTTTTTTTTTTTTTTCTTCCCTGCAGCCAAGCAGCTCTCAGGAACACCATTCTATGGTAAATAAACACCAGCCGGTGCCAGCAACGCTCCAAAGGAGCTGGAATCTGTGGCCGGCAGCTCCCTGCACCTGGGTGAAGAGTAACCAGGTTGGCCTACCATGTGCATCAAGACACAGACTCCAGGGGGACTGCCTGGGATGCAGAACTGAGACCTACTCTGGAGTCACTTTTCATGACTGTCCTAGTCATTGCTCTATTGCTATGAGAAGACACCACGACCAAGACAACTCTTGTAAAACAAAGCACTTAACTGGGGCTTGCTTACAGTTTTAGAGGGTTAGTTCATGGTCATCAAGGTGGGGGGTAGACAGGCATGGTGGTGGAGTAGCCGCTGAGAGTTTTACTTCCTGATCCACAGTCAGCAGGCAGAGAGTGGGAGATTGAGCCTGGCCTGGACTTTGGAAACCTCAAAGCCTACCCCTAGTGATATACCTCCTCCAACAAGGCCACACCTCCTAATCCATCCCAAACAGTTCCATTCACTGGGGACCAAACTTTCAAACATATGAGCCTATGGGGGCCATTCTCATCCCAGATACCACAGTGGTAGTGGCTTAGTTTCTGGAAATGTACCAGAAAGTGTGGCAAGGAATGATAGACATTTTCTGGCTCCCTAAGGTAGAACCCATGTCTGGGGCTGGAGCCAACCCACCTGATTCCAAGACTCACTGTCATACTTGCAGCAGAAGCCTCTGTGCCTGCCCTCTAGTGGTCACACAGAGATCCTGCAAGCTTCCACCAAGCCTCCTTGGCAGCAGGGAGACCTGGGCAGGTGCTGTCTGCTCAGGACAGGTCCCCAGATGCGGTGTTGGGAATTCAGCTCAGAAAAAGCAAGTGCTGGGGCTGGAGAGGTGGTGGCTCAGAGGTTAAAAGCATTGACTGCTCTTCCAGAGGTCCTGAGTTCAGTTTCCAGCAACCACATGGTGGCTCAGAACCATCTACAATAAGATCTGATGCCCTTTTCTGATGTGCAGTCATATATGCAGACAGAACACTATATATATATAATAAATAAAATATATCTAAGAAAATTCAAGCACCACAGACAGGCCCTGAAGACTTCCACCTCCCTGCACATGAGGCAGGAGTGAGTTAGAGGCAGGCCCTGCTTCAAGATGCTGGGAAGGCTAACCATGTCTGAGGAGCAAGGAAGGCTACCTACATCATTTCTACTTTTTTTTTTTTTTCAGACAGAGCACAATACTCTCCTTTACAGCTCTTCTGTGACCTATACAGATAACCAGAGCCTTTGGATCGGGGGTGAGGCAAAGCAGGGTAGAGGAGAGAAGCTCCATCTGCTAAGAAGGACACCTCTTCATCTGTGTCTTCAGCTAGCTTAGCTCCTCCAGCCTGACCTTGGCCCTTGGGTCCCTCCCTGTGGAAGGGACTTTCTATACAAATATATATGGTCTATAACTACAACCTATTTGGTCTTGCAGAGGACCCAAGTTCAATTCCCAGTACCTGTGTCTGGTGGCTCTCAAACTTCTGTGTGACTACAGCTCTAGGGAATCCAATACCCTCTTCACACACACACACACACACACACACACACACACACACACACACACACACACACACACACTTTTGGAACTGGAGAGATGGCTCAGCAGTTAAGAGTACTAGCTACCCTTCCAGAAGACCCAGTTCAGTTCCTAGCGCTCATATGGCAACTCACAACTATCTGTAAACTCTAGTTCCGGGGAATCTGATGCCCTCTTCTGGCCCCTGTGAGTACTGCATGCACATGGTGCACAGCCATACATACAGGCAAAGCATCCATGGATATAAAATAGTAATAAAATATATTTTAAAATTGCCTTTAAATCCTCATGGCAAAGGTGGGGCTTTCTAGACAGAAAATGCTGTAATTCAGGGGCAAGTGGGTCCCAGGTCCCTTCACACCCCATAGAGATGTCATGCCTGCCAATAGCATTGAGTTCCACACAACAAGAGCTGGGGTCGGCAGGATCCACAGCTGGGGGGACAGCACTCTCCACACTGCCACAGGGGGATGGCAGTAATTGACAGGGCATAGGTGGTGGGAGGGATAGGGCCACCAAGTCATCACCAGGCACAGAGCCTGTCAGAGGTAAATGGCCTCTTCCTGGGGAGGGAGATTCCTTCCTACACTGTGTCTGTGTCAGTGGCCAGGGTGGGCCAGCGAAAGTGCAGAGGAAGGGACTGTGCCCTATGGGCAGGTAGCTATGACCTAGCTGGGTAAGGTGAAAGGTGTAACCAACCAACAGCAATACCTTAGTCTCGTGGTCCTCAACATCTTCAGTCACGACCAGTCTATCCAGAGCTAACTGGAGGGAGCACCAGGTGGGTCACACATCTCTTGTCCCTCCACTGCTCATCCTTATGGCAGCCCCATTAGCTAACTGCCTACTGGCACTAACACATGAGGAGACCACAGATCAGAGACGGTAAGCACATTGGTGGGGGTCACAGGTGTGGAAGTGGATTCGAACTCAGGTTCACTCCTCCTTCTGTTCTATTCACTCCCTCACACAATGTGCTAGGGAAGAGAGGCCACTGTCAGCTGAGGCTCCAGGGAAGACAGGTCTGTGGACCGGAGGGCTGACGCTGTTGGATAGAGAAGGACGTTCCGGTCAGGTGAAGGACGTGATCAAGGCTGCTGAACAGGAAAAAAGCTGTGACACTGTGAGCTGCCCATAGCATGGTAGTGATTTAGGGAAAGAATCTCTACCCTTTGGAGATGGGTCTCTCATAGCCCAGGCTGGCCCTAAGCTCCCTAATAGCAGAGGCTGACCTTGAATTCTCAACTGCTTCTACCTCACCTACCCTTTCTTTTGTTTATCTTTAGTGAGCCTACTGGGGGTGTTAGCCTGGGACCCAAACTCACAAGAGTCCCTCTTCCCCAGTGAACTGAGGTGTTTGTGAGTGGAGAGAAGACATTTCAGGTATGAGGACACTGCTAGGTAGGGGCAGGCTGGGCCTCAGGTCCACCCTTTCTCCATGTTCAAGCTCAGTGTCAGAGAGATCTTCACCTTTGTAGTTTCTAAAACAAAACCTCCCTGTCCATGACTGTAGGAGTTTCTGATTGCTTCCAGACCCTCTTGAGATACCTTGCTATCCACTAAGAAGATTGTGTCCCAGAAAAGCTATCCTGAGCTTTTGGACACATATGCCCTGGCTGTGCCAGCTCTGGCTGAGCATAGACAAGTTCCTTAGACGATGCACACGTACCCTGGGCAGGAAGTCACACTCTGTTGGCTCCTCTCTGGGAACTGTTCTTGCTTGTGAGATCTTCAGACTTGTGTTCAAGGAATGACGGAGCTTCAGGACCACAGTGGTGGTGGAGTGCAGGATAAGGAATAAAATGTGATGGAGTCCATCTGCCCCCTGAGCACTCTGCTGTACATATCCTGTTCCAAGACACTCCCACCACAGACATGTGTGAATACACAGCACGTACATGCACACATGCTTGCACACACTGTGGCAATGGAAGCTTCACCCAGGAAGTCAGCTTCTAAATTACTAGAAGAGAGGCAGGGATGAGGGGAATTAGAATCATGGGAAGGGCCTGTCAGAGGTGGGGGGTGGGGAGTCTTCTGGGTAGCCTGAGATATCCTGGCTCCTCACACTTGAAATGCCAATCACCTCTTTCTAGTGGGTAGATAATTGCCTGAGGTGTCTGTAACCATCCTTTGGTTTGCTTAGGAAACACAATATCCAGGCCTGCCACTGGGGGCACTGGGCAAGTAGGCCAGACATCTAGAGGGACTGGTGAAGAGGGGCTGAGGAGGAGGGGCTGGTGAGGAGGGACTGAGGAGGAGGGACTGAGGAGGAGGGACTGAGGAGGAGGAACTGGTGAGGAGGGACTGAGGAGGAGGGACTGAGGAGGAGGGACTGAGGTGGAGGGGCTGAGGAGGAGGGACTGAGGAGGAGGGGCTGAGGAGGAGGGACTGGGGAGGAGGGACTGGGGAGGAGGGGCTGAGGAGGAGGGACTGAGGAGGAGGGGCTGAGGAGGAGGGACTGGAGACTCCCCGTGGAAGCGGGATGAGAAGCATTACCACTGAATAACAGTCATTCTTGTTGATGGGCATTGTGCATGGAAGTGAGGCCGCCTCCAAGGCTGGACTGCCCTGTTCCACACAGGCTCAGACAGCTTCAGTGGAGCCTAGGTGTGGTACAGTCTACAGGAAGGGTTGGCAGGCAGCCAGCGGGAGATGGATGGTCCATCTGGACAAGGGAGACCAGGCTTGAGAGAGCCGGGAGGCGGTTCCGCTAAGCCGGGCAGCTCTGATTTTGCCAACCCGGACAAGGTTGGTGCCAGACCCAGTTCTTGCTTTCTCTGTGGCTCCAGGAGGTGAAGCTGTTGGGTCTCTCAGCACCAGAAAGTGACAGAACTCAGTACAGAAGCTGGTCCCGGGGACCCAGAGAGCAAGAGCAATAAGTTCCAACACATCCCCAGAGCAGGATCTGGCCTCCGAGAAACTCAGATTTCCTGGGATCCACCCACTGTCTCTCACGAGGAACTGGGGCAAATCCTGTTGATTCTATGCAAAGATGAGGTCTCAATAGCACACACACACACACACACACACACACACACACACACACACACACATGGCTCTAGATTCTCCCCTTCCATCTCCATTACCTTTGTTCTCAGAACATTTCTTTGTACTGTCCAGCTAAGACCGAAATCTAGCTCTCTGCCTCAGTTTCCCTATACATGGACTGCTGTGCCAGGTTTGCTGCACATCTGGCTGGAAACTGGGCAGAAGCTGGTGAAGACATCCTAGGGAGGGGAATTCTTGAGACATGGGGCCATGCATAGGGGTGAACTGAAGACTTGGGCCTTCTGGGTAGGGAAACAGGCTGTGTCCCTAGAGCAAGGGCCACAGCGTCCCTGGTAGGAGATGGTCAGTCCCTGTGCAGATTTCCGAAAGGCTCATCACTTTCTCCAGAGCGTGACAGGAACTCTCTTCAACAAACAGCGTGAGAACAATCCTCATGACCCCATACCCCATTCAAGGTCCTTATCCTCTCCTCTGGAGAACTGGCCGACCCTAAAATGAGAGTGGGGGAGGGGTAGAACCCTGAGCCAGCTCTTCCTTGCCTCTTCCAGTCTCTCCCTTTGCAGCCTGCTCACCAGGACACTGCCAAGTATGCTCCGTGCCAGGATGGAGGCTGGGCCTGGGGGCTGGGGCCTTGGGGCTGGTGCCTGCCAGGGGTCCCGAAGCCCTTTGCTTGCCCTTCAGAGAGCTTAAACTTCCCCAGAGAGGAACAGCTAGCCTTGCTGGTTGTCCAGAGAGGTGGGGGAGGAGGGTGTCCGGATCTCTTCCCCTTGGGGGCCCAGGCCTGCACAATAGCCCCTGGGGCTGCCACACTCTGGCTTAAGTAGTTGCCTAGGCAACAGCAGGGGCCAACTTCAACCAATCCATGGCAGAGACTGGTAGGGGGAGGGAGGCAGGGCAGGAAAGGGGTACTGTCCCCTTGCTGGATCCTATATAAGGAGGAGCGATGGGATTGGAGTGCCCTGGGATTGGAGTGCCCTGCAGTGGACTTGGGGGCAGAGCACAAAGATGCTTAGGAAGGGCCACTGCAAGCCCGGGTCCTGGGGCAGCTTCTGGGCTACCCTGGCCCTGGTGGGACTGGTCACTCGTGCAGGTGAGTAGGCCGTGAGGAGTCAGGTGCCTGGTAAGGAGAAAGGTAAGTGGTAGGGCAGAACTTCTACTGGGAGCTACATAGGGCAGCCAGGAGGTGGCGTGGTCCAGCCAGCCACATAGAACACTGAGTAAGAGACTGGACATCTCCAAGGACAGGTCCTCAGAAGGGAGAAGGGACAGACTGCCTCCAGGGGGAAAGGGACTGGGCAGCAGGCAGGGGTCTTCATGACTAAAAGGCCACTATTATCTCAGGCAGAGGCCGCACAGGGATGTCATCAGCATTCAGGTCCTTCAGAGTGACAGCTGGGGAGGCAGGGCTGGGAAATTCACCAGCAGCTGCTCCCTTTCTTCCTGGGTCTCCCTCTCCCACACACAGATGCTCACTCTTGTGAGCCTTCCTTTCAACAATCCACACATAAGCCCCATGTCCACCGTGTGTGTGTGTGTGTGTGTGTGTGTGTGTGTGTGTGTGTGTGTGCATGTGCACACACATGCACAGGAGCAATCTGCCGGTGTCCTTCTGCAGTTCTCAAACTGTTAGACACCCTCTTTTCTCACTTTGCAAGGGGCTGCACAGCTCTGGCTGGGGGCTATTTTTTCTGTAACTCAGTTTGTGTCCCCATCTGACCCCATAGCCTCCCTGAGAACACAAGAGACAGGCCTCCCTGGAAGGGGGGTGCCAGCTTCAACACTCAGTTACCCAGAGAGCCCTGTTCCTTCACCGGTTGGTCCACGGTACTTCCTTAGTCCCCTTATCTGTTTCACAGACGGGGAACCCAGTAGAACAGAGCTGGGGCTGTGCTTCCCAGTTGGGTGTGGTGGTGCGTTCCTGTAATCCCAGCACATGGGAATGAGGAGGATCAAGAGTTCAAGGCAAACCCCAGCTAGTAATGAATTCAGGGCTAGCCTGAGCTACAAGAGACCCTATCTTTTTTTTTTTTTTTTTTAAGATTTATTTATTTATTATGTATACAATATTCTGACTGCATGTATCCCTGCAGGCCAGAAGAGGGCACCAGATCTCATTATAAGTGGTTGTGAGCCACCATGTGGTTGCTGGGAATTGAACTCAGGACCTCTGGAAGAGCAGTTGGTGCTCTTAACCACTGGGCCATCTCTCCAGCCCGAGACCCTATCTTAAAAAACTAAAGAGAAAATGAAAGAAAAAAGGGAAAGAAGGAATTGAGGGAGGGAGGGAGGGAGGAAGGGAGGGAGGGAGAGAGAAGGAAGGAAACCCATGCCTGCTGTCTCAGCTTTGATCTCACTTTGGTCTTCCCTAGCCCTGTCCCTAACTCCAGCCCCTCTAGCCCATTCCCACCAAGGGTCTTTCGTGGCTTCTCCCTTTGTCTCTGTGCATGCTTTCCTGGGCTGGCTTCAGGGTGCTCACTTGTGCATTTATTTACTTTAGTGTGTGTGTGTGTGTGTGTGTGTGTGTGTGTGTGTGTGTGTGTGTGATGAGTATGCATGTGGAAGCCTGAGGTCAAGGTATGGTTCCTCAGGTACCCTCTGTCTATCTCCCTTGTATTTTGAGATGGGTCCTTGCTGACCTGGAGCTCATTGATTAGGGTGAGCTGGCCGAGCAGAGAGCCTCAGGGGTCCACCTGTCTCTGCCTCCACAGTGTTGGGATTACAAGCATGTGCTACCACACCCAGCTTGTATACCTGGCTTCTGGGGATAGAATTCAAGTCCTCAAGCCTAGATGTCAATCATTTTACCAAAGGAGCTCTCTCTAGGAACTTTCCCCTCTTAGTCACATTTTGTTTATTTGACTTTGTGTGTGTGGTGGTGTATGCGCTCATGTGCCACCTCACACAGGCGGAAGTCAAAAGACAGCTTTCAGGAATCAGTTCTCTCCGTACACTATGTGGGGCTCCAGGATCAAATTCATGTTGTCAGCAGGTACCTTGACTGGCTGGGCCATCTGGTGTCCCCCACTTTTATACTGAGTCTTGTTAAGCAGTGGCACTTGATCTGATCCTTTCTATGTAGCCCAGGCTGGCCTTGAACTTAGGGCAATCCTTCTGTCTCACCCTTTCATTTATATACTTGTTCCACATCTATTCTGGTCCTTTGAGTTTCCCTGAGTGTGAGAACTGGGTTTGGCTCATTCACTGCCACTCAGCAGTCACATGACAAGTACTCACCACACAAGGGTGTGCCACTTCTGACAAGTTTTGGAGGAGGTGAGGGAGGTGGGGACCCAGAGTTTTCTTCACCCTCCCCTAGAGGTCTAGTGTCATGGACACAACAGCTGTTCCATGACTTCTTCCCGACCAGAGCCCACCTTGCTTCTAAGGACTCACTCTTGAGTCTGCATGGGACCACCATGCCCAACCAGGATGAACTCTTGGACACTGATGCATTTCGTGTGTGCACACAGCCCCCTCCCTATGCTGGAACCTATGTCACTGGTTGGCCCCTTTGCAGCCTTAGTTGGAGGCCCCAGGCCAGGTGCCTTCTCAGGCTATTTTATGTCCCCTCCTGCTGCAGCTCAGAGAGCTGATGTGGGTGGGGAGGCAGCAGGCACCTCCATCAACCACTCCCAGATGCTGCTCCAGCGACTGCAGGACCTGCTGCGGCAGGGCAACGCCAGTGATGTCGTCCTGCGTGTCCAGGCTGTGGGCACCGACGAGGTCCGAGCCTTCCACACCCACCGCTTACTGCTGGAGCTGCGCAGTGAGCTTTTCCGGGAGCTGCTGAGCAACCAGAGCGAGGTGCTACTGCAGGAACCCCGGGACTGCGCGGCTGTCTTTGACAAGTTCATCAGGTATGTAGGGGAAGGGCACTGTGCTGCACCCTGTCCAGTCCCCCGGCTTCTCCACCTTCAGGGTCACAGAGGTTTAACCTTGGAGGTTATTATACCTACTTTCAAAAGCCATAGCGTGACACACAAGCTGACTTTTTGGGGACCCTATAGAGAGAAGCCTGAGGTTGGAGGGAGAGGTCCAACCTATTAGCTTTCCAGGGTGGGCTAAGGGGCCTGGACAGTCCTCTCCAGACAGGTCTCTGTGTAAATGGAGAAGCTGTGTAGCCTGGCTACTTACTAGCATGAGTATGGTAGGGTGTGATGAGTATGTCAGGGCGTGATGAGGGTTATGACTTCTCTTGCCACCACTCTGTCCCAGTAGCTCCCTAGGTTTGGTCCCTTGTCCTGCTCCCCTGAGAGTGATTGTCCTGTCTACAGTCCTAGCCAGTTGCTGGAGACTTGCCTCCTTGGCATTGATGGTAGAGACTTCAGTGATTCCGGCCACTTGGATCACCCCTTTGGAGTCCTCCCTCAGCTCCAGGTACCCCAGGGCGGGGTTCAGCAGGTCCCGGATCATCTCATTGTAGATCTGATGGGACATGGGAAGTGGGGAGGGAGATGAAGGACAAGAGGTCCAGGCCTGGAGCACCCGAGGGGTCCCCTGTCCCCTAAGAAAGGAAGGACCATGTGCTTCTGTTTGCTGGAGCCCAGGCCCTGTGTGTGTGAGAGAGAGAAATCCTAAGTGGGGAAGCACTTCCTTTCTGTGATGGTAGAGGCTTCAAAGCCAGTGTCGCAGAGGGTTTCAGAATCACCCGGGGCTACCTTTGCAGAGAGGCTAGTTCTGGGCTGGACACATGGACCTGATCCCTGGCCAGACGAGGGAGCTCAGCTTGTTTGCTAGGCAACCTTCAGGCTGCTTCTCTGAGGTGTCACCATCCCCCACCCCAGCTGGCTGAGTCAACACCTGTTGGCTGCTCCCCGCTACTCCTTCAGAGCCATCATCACCCCGGAGATTATCAGCTCCCAGAGGAGCCAGATAGAGGCTGGCTTGCTGGTTTAGATGCCTCCCCCCACTTCCCGCCCCCTTCTGTGACCACCCCTCAACCCATGAAGTCATTAATGGGAAGATGTTTGCTCAAGGCAGTTGTCAACCTTCCTGATACTCTGACTCTTTAATACAGTTAGTTTTTTATGTTGTGGTGATCCCCAACCATAAAATTATTTTCATTGCTACTGCATAACTATAATTTCACTACTGTTTTTTTTTTGTATTTTTTTTAGATTTATTTATTTATTATGTATACAGAAGAGGGCGCCAGATCTCATTACAGATGGTCATGAGCCACCATGTGGTTGCTTGGAATTGAACTTAGGACCCTCTGGAAAAGCAGTCAGTGCTCTTAACCTCTGAGCCATCTCTCCAGCCCAATTTCGCTACTGTTATGAATCATAATGTAAACACCTGATATGCAGGATATTTGTTATTCGACCCCTGGGGAAGGGTCATTCCACCCCAAAAGGGGTTCAGATCCACAGGTTGAGAACGACTGGCTTAAGGATTACGACAGGTGAGCTTTTGAGGATGGTAGCCCAACTGCTTGCTGCCCAGGCTACTGTGAAGTGCAATACCATGCAGAGCCACAGGGTCGCAAGTTGGAATCTCTGCTCTGTCATCACCATGTACCAAAAGGCAGTTGCCTAACTTCTCCATGTCTCTTTTTTTAAAGATTTATTTATTTATTATGTATATAGTGTTCTACCTGTATGTATACCTACACGCCAGAAGAGGGCACCAGATCTCACTATAGTTGGTTGTGAGTCACCATGTGGTTCCTGGGAATTGAACTCAGGACCTCTGGAGGAACAGCTGGTGCTTTTAACCTCTTAGCCATCTCTCCAGCCCCCTTGTTTTTATTTTTTGAGACAAGGTTTCTCTGTATAGCTCTGGCTGTCTTGGAACTTGCTCTGAGGACCAGACTAGCCTTGAACTCAGAGATTAGCCTTCCTCTGCCCTCCAAGTGCTGGGATTCGAGGCAGGCACCACTATGCCTGGCCCTTGAGTCTCAATTTTTATCAAGTTGGGCTAATGCTACACATGTGGGATGGGGAGCAGACATACTGAGCACCCCAGGAACTGCCATTGACTGGCTCTAGGGAGGTGGACCACTCTATCTTATATGCCTCCTATTAAAGCCTGGTGGGGACTTACCTCTAGGTAGGACATGGACACCTCATATTCCATGTCATTGCTGGTCTCCTCAATGGCTCGGAACAGGTCATTCAGGGTCCGAACATAGATGCCTGGCTCATGGTCAGTGCCCAGCATGGTGTAGGTCTTCCCACAGCCTGGATAGGACAGGGTGGCAGTCAGCAGGGCAGGGGCAGAGGTGAGAGCCTTATTGGAGAGGTACTCTGGAAACCCTGAGCTGTTGTCTGTGAGGACGCACCCTCTTAGATGGCAGAGGAATGGGGTCTTTGTGGGAGAAGGGTGAGAAAAGGTTTGGATTATTCCCATGCTCTGTTCCTGAGCCTACTTGGGCCAGGCTGGTGCTCTGGTGAAGGATGAAGGGCTCAGTTTCCAGGGGAGACAACAAGGGTGCTGCAGTCCTTGACTATGTCCGAGTTTCCTCCTCACCTGTTGGGCCATAGGCAAACACAGTGGCATTGTACCCTGAGATGACACCTTCAATGAGGCTCTTGGTGGTGGCCTGATACACCATCTCCTGTAGGGGAGAAGAGACTTGTTGGAGGTCTGAGACAGGACAAGGTCCTGTCTGGGAACAGGTAAGTGTCTGTCTCTAGAGCCCTCAGCTAGAGGTAATTGAGTGGGGGAAGTGGAGGAAGGGAGTCTCTGCTTACACCCCTCAAGGGTGACACCAGTCTGCAAGAGGGATCAGGACACTGGAGAAGCCTCTTTTACAGGTGGCTCTCCCACCCCACTCCTGCTCTGAGTGTGCAGAGTCAGCCCTGGGAGCATCTGAGCATCTGGAAGATAGACAAAATGGGATCGGTGGGAGGGTGTCAACTTTCTGTAGTCTTTCCCACACCTGTTCTCTCTATACCAGATGGGCTTCACAGTCCTTCTTCTGGCCCACAGAGGCCAGCTGTAGAGAGTCTCAGGTGGCTACTCTATGCAAATTGGTGTGTGAGTGCTAACCAAGCATGTTTCTGCAGAAAGCCAGGTGTGCAGCCCTACAGGTGTACAGGCAATCTGTCATGTGGGGTCAGGCCATGCAAACGTGCAGGGGAGGGGTCACGCAAGTACATGTCAACTTCCAAAAATGGGCAAAGTTACAGAAAGCGGATTGTTGAGTAAATGTTGGAGAAAAGGTGAGCAGGGTCCCCTGAGAATCCTCCCTTGCAGGGCAAAGCGTGAAGGGTCTTTCCTGTGTTTCCAGACCATGTTCTCCCTCACCTGGGTGGCAGTGAAGTCAAAGGCCACGTCAAATAGGTATGACTTCTCCCGGGACCGGTGTGCCCGCAGGATGTCGTCAGGGTCCTCCATTGGGTCCATGAGAACCACCATCTGCAAATGTCCCCGAGAGGGGAGACCACAGTCACCTGGGGTTCCCACAGTCTGGAGACCTCTCCTGGAAACTATCTGCTCTCTGGGCTTCAGGTCTGACAAAGGGCATCAGGGAGACAAAGCATCTTTGGTGGTGAGTGACTGTCACCTGAAGATGGCACCATCCCAAGGCAGCAGAGAATGCTGTGTATGTGTGTGAGGGGTGGCATGTGAACCCCAGCTCCAAGGCCTCTTCCGCAAACCACAGTACCACTTCCCATGCTGTCTTTACTGGCAGAGCAACTGCAACACCACTGGTTGTCACGTCTTTTGTGACAAGATCCATTTTGCCCACCACACCCCCCCATCTCTACCACAGCCTTGCTTTGTCCCATTTCAATAGCAGCAAAGCACATGTTCCCGCCTGCCAAGTGAGGAATTTAGAGTCCAGAAACACTTTTCAGGCTACACACTAGCTTGTGGAGGGACAGAACTCAGAACCCAGGACCTGGGTTCCAAACCAGAAGACATTTTCTCCCCTCCTGAGACAGGGTTTCACTGTGTAGCCCTGGCTGTCCTAGAACTCTCTTTGTAGATCAAGCTGGCTTTGAACTCAAGAGATCCATCTGCCCCTGCCTCCCAAGTGCTGGGATTAAAGGCATGCACCACCGCCCTGAAAATCCAGCAGACTTAGCTGCATCTCTGCAGCTCTGTGGCTTTTGGACCCTGCCTGACCCTCCATGACCAGCTTCTAGACCACTGTAGAACAAGGCAGGCAAAGAGCTGCTGATGGCTGGGTGACATGTATGGAAAGAACAGGTGGGCTTGGGTCCCTCCCACATGGACTTAAAATAACTGCATCCCTGGCTAGGACCTAGGTCTAGAAAGAGACTGCAGGACCCTAGGCTAGCATTCCATCCTTGTGGGGGTGGGGTAGCTATACTCCTTGTGTGTATACACATGCATTAAGGTGCAGAACGGGGCTGGCTGGGTTTCTCCTCTCTTCTGAGAACAATCTCAGAGCCCATTTCACTCTGCCCAAGCATTCTGCCCAGGTCCCTGTACTGAGCTTTGCTGAGGGCTCTGAGCAGGATACAGGGCAAGTGGCTAGGTTCTTGCTAGGGTTCCTGGTCTAGGGTAGGGTTTGGGATAGGAAACATCAGAAAACACTCAGGTACTCTGGGGTGGGCGGTGATTGAGTTTCAGGGGAGGACAAAGGGAGTAGGCATAGAAGAGGACACTAGGGACATGCTCTGAATCCTAGCCCTGCTTCTCATTAGCGGAGTGGCTCATGCCTGCATGGGGACCTGCCTGAGCCTCTGTCCTCTCCCCAGGGGAGGAAATGATGGTGTCATCTCCTTCAGGGCTGAGCAGAGCCCATGAGACAAAGTGTGTGACACACGCCGAGTCTTGGTGACCCTCTTTCAAGGAGCTATGAAGAGAGTGGGCATGGAGGCAGGGGAGAGGCATGGAGGCAGGGGAGGGGTATGGAGGGTAAGTCACTAACCGCCTTAACCCAAGATGCTGCTATCAAGCAGAGGGTGGTAAAAATGAAACAAACAGAAGACAGGCTGAGAGCAGCAACATGGGTGGCTCCCTTACACAGTATAGGTACCCCTGAGATCTGCCTGGCACCTGGAGTGCCGGGCATGGTTCCCTAGACACCAGACTCTGCCAGACAGCCAGGGGAAATAAGCCGTCCCATGATCCTTACTTAATGAGGTGGGGCTGCTCCCAGAGGCCAGATGTCTTGCCTTAGAGCCCATCCTCTACCAGGGAGGGGACGGGCAAGGAGAGAAGAGGGGACATCTTCACTCCCAGTGAACACTGCCAGTACTCCTGGTGCACACTAACATTTGGTCTTGGGGCACACTAAAAAGCATTGTTTCTTTCTTTCTTTTTTTGGGTTTTTTTTTTGTTGTTGTTGTTGTTGTTGTTTTGTTTTGTTTTTGTTTTGATTTTTGTTTTTGCTTTTTTTGTTTTTTTGAGACAGGGTTTCTCTGTGTAGTTTTAGTGCCTGTCCTGGATCTTGCTTTGTAGACCAGGCTGGCCTTGAACTCACAGAGATCCACCTGGCTCTGCCTCCCGAGTGCTGAGATTAAAGGTGTGTGCCACCACCATCCGGTCAAGCATTGTTTCTTTATTTTTCTCTTTCTCCTTCTTGTCTTGTCTGTAGCCTTGCTAGCTTTGAGCATAGGGCAATCCTCCTGCCTCAGCCTCATGAATGCTGGGACACCACCACACCCAACCAATACAAGATCTTTACTGAGCACTTCAATGTGGATTTCTCATTATTACTCTTAGTCCGGCGTCTCGTTGCTTGGAAATGGCAGAGCCAGAGATGCGGATTCTGGCTACTTGGCTCTCAGGCTGGTACCAGTGCATCCTCTGAACCTTCCCTAATCTCTCCTGCTTCCTCTGCTGTATCAGGGTCCTATGGGTTGCCTTAGCAGTTTTCATGGTCTAAGTAGCCCCCATCCCCCACTCACCTCTGCTCACATTAGTGCTCATTCCACCTATGGTGCAGTACAAGTAGGTAAACTGAGTCCTCACAGAGGGCCAAGCAGGAAGGGGCTAGATTTCACAGGGCAATTAGGAGAAGGCAGAGACAATAGCCATGCCCCCACTCCACCCCTCCCAGGGAACAGCAGGAGAGCCTGGGCTCATGACTATTCCATGAGCCTTGTGAATAGGCCAGGCATGGAGATGCAGGGGTGACTGAGGTTGATGATGAGAGTGTAGACCAGCCTACATGCTCAACTGAACCCAGGAGCTTAGGAGGTCCCAAGTGGATCCCTCCAAGTCCCCCAGTGAGGCCTGAAGATTTAGGAGGACAAGTGCCTTGGGATTCCCAATAGACTCCACCCCACATTCCATGGGATCAATACCCCCCCCCACACACACACACACTGGTCACCTGGAGCAGCCTGCACCTGGACTCTCTGAATTCACCTGACCTCAGACAGCTGCAGGGCCCTTCCATGGTTCTCCAGGGGAGGGTGACTCCCCAGAAGACAGAAATCTCTGCCAATCAGAGCCGGCTGGAGGGGAGAATCACAGATAGGCTGGATGGTGGCTTTGTGCGGGGAAAGGCCACCAACTCTGGCCCTTCCCAGGTGGCCAAAGGCTAGCAGCCACTGTGATCTCTGTGCAGAATGATTGGGTTTGCACTGTTCCCTGGGGACTTCACCTGCCCTCAGCCACTGGTTTCTCCTCAGGGCATCAGCCAGAAGGCACTCCAAGCCTTCTGTAGGGTTTGATTCCTATCCCAGGCTATCAGCAGCTTGGGCCCTACTCAGATTTCAGACCCAGATGAAGATAAACCCTGGCTCTGAGGGCCCTGGCACGGGTCTCCAAGGGCTGCAACAGGAGCAGAACCAGCCATTACAACTGTCATCTTGGGTACTGGGCTTCCTGTGAACACAGAGCCTCAAGGGGCTCTCACTAGGGGAGGGTGAACAGCATGTGTTGTCACCCACCATATCAGATGGCCTTTATATAACTTTCAGACATTGCCAAGTTCACCTGGACACTCAGTTTCTTTGATGTTGGAATATCCCTGCAGCAGAGCACTGTCATCCCACCTGCCACCACTTAATGAGGGCTTTGTTTAGGCTCCATCTGTCAGGACACCCCCCCATGCCAAGCCTCAGAATATCACTGTTGTTCCTGGCCACCACAGCACACAATGGAGCCCTTGTGCCCCTTGACCAGGTGAACCAGAGCTGAGCCAGTAAGGATTGGGCAAGGAGTCTGGGCTGCCATGGAGACTGGCTTGGGGTGTTCAAGCTACTGCAACTCACTCGTGGAGCACCCACAGTGAGCCCCCCCAAACATGGGAAAGGCCTTAGAGAAACTGAAACATGAGGCCTGGTGTCTTGCCTTCTGATACTGTCAGGTCATGACTAGGAGAGAGCTGGTGTATAGAGGAGAGACCCCTAAATCCAGCCAGGACAGGAAGGCAGCCTGGAAGGGATGACATTGGTATTGTATCTTCAAGGATGAGCGGAAACATCTAAGAGAGGTGGGGCTGGGCGTGGGAGAAGAACATTTTAGAGAAACACATGAGCAAGGCCAAGAGGTGCGAGGCTGGACGTGGTCTTCGGTCTCTAGAGAGAAATGCAGGGTGGGAAGAAAGCCTTATTTTTGCCTTTGGTCCTTCTTGCTGGGTATCCTCAGAGTGTTGACCCAGGGCCTGCTGTGAGCGCACAGTGACCCTTTGAACATCACCCTGGCTGGTACACAGCATATGCCCAAGGACATTTGCTGAATAAGGCTGCTCTTGGAGGAGGTTTGGGGTGTACCAGGCACCACGCTAAAGGCGTGGCACATGCATCTCATTTTCTATGCCTTTCTTTCTTTCCAGACAGGGTTTCTCCATATAGTCCTAGCTGTTCTGGAAATCTCTCTGTAGACTAGGATGGCCTTGAACTCAGAGATCCACCTGCCTCTTCCTCCTAAATGCTGGGATCAAAGGTGTGTACCACCACCGCCCAGAACCACCATACTATGACCTCATCCTCACTTAAGTAACTACATCCATGGGTACGTATTTCTTGACAAAGCCCTTGTTTAAGATCCTAGAGTTAGGACTCTAACATATGAACTTGGGGTGGGGAAGGGAGACAATTAAACCCCTAGTGAGTGGGCTTCCCCGCCCCCATAGTGTTTTCCCAATCACTCACTGGGCGCAGCAGAGATGGGTAGGCTGAGGAGGAGGAACCTCGGTCCTGGAACCAAACTTCTTTGCATCTAACCAACCACTGCCGTGCACTGAGAGCACAGTTTAATGTGGTCCACATCTCCACAGCCCAGCCACAATGGACAGACACTTCATCACAAAGTGCCAGGGAGCCAAACCTGACAGCTGCTACTGGTCATCCATGAAGGAGGCAGAGGCAGGAGGGTCACAGGAAGTTTGAAGCCAGCCTGGTCCACATAGGGAGACCCTGACTGAAAGAAACAAACAACACAACCACAGCTCTGCCTAGGTGGAAGGTGGTTTGGAGAAGCAGGGAAGACGCAGCCATCTATGAGTCCACCAGAGGGATCTGCACAGCCTTCTGGCCACCAAGCCCCCACGCACTTCCTTACACACTGCAAACTCATGTACAGGTTCCTCAAGGCAGTTCCCCTGCCTTACAGAAGTGGGTGTGGCCACAGCCCAAAGCAGGTGCAGCACAGGCACCAGGGACTCTTCCGCCCTTGACCAGGAGACTTCACTGAAGACACAGGTGAGAGATGGTAAGAGAAGAAGTCAGGCAGCCCACCGGTCTCCTTCCCCATCCATCAGTGAAACCCCGCCTGGACTTGCGTGACACTCACCTACATACCCAAGTAGCCCCTCCGTCTCAGCTGCCCTGCAGCCCTTGGGCTTAACTCGGCAGAGGGCCGGGCAGCTGTGGGCCTCCACTTCCAGGTCTTCGCTCTGGCCTGGATCTTCACTCCATGCAGATGTTATCAGGAGTTCTACAGTCACCATTGGAGGTGCTTCTTTCAGATCTCAGAGACAGTGTGTCATGTGACCTTGAGTGTGCCTTGAGCCCAAGACATCACTTCTGTGGGGGCTGTGAATCTGGCCCAGTTGGAGGTAAAGGGGGGACTATCAGGGCTGAAGCCAAGACACAGGAAGCCACACTGATACCCAGCCTACTCAGGAAGCCTCAGGTGGCCTCTGGCTTCATCCTCAGTCCAGAGACCCAGGCTCACAGTCCCTGTATACTGACAGGTGGAAATAGAACAGAACCCCGATTCTGGGTGGATGTCAGACCTGCAAGACTGATTCTGGATTTTCGTTTGCTAATGAGAACATCTGTTGTGGGTCATATTTCTAGCTGTAGACACAGAGACCAATGAGCCCTCACAAAAGCAGACTTTGGTGCTAGGAAAAGCAGAGCCCACTGGGCCCATAAGGCCACCAAGGCTAGCTGATAGCCTGGTAAGGACCTCATCTGATTCCAGGACTCTGAGGAACCCGAGGCTCCAGGTGGTGGGTGGCATGACCTAGAAGATAGCCTGATGTGATGTCTCTCAGGGAGCTTGCTGATTCCTTTATCACAGATCCCCAAGGGATGCTGCTTGTAAACCACAGATTTCCCAGGTACCACCTAGAATCACATAAAATCTTTGGAGAGGTGGGCCCACAAGTCTGAAGTAACAAGCACCCTCTCCTTGTACCCACCTAACTGCTAGGTGTAGGAATCCTTATATACTTGTGGCATTATGCACCAGAGCCAAAAAAAAATCAGAAATAACTCAAATGCCCATGAACTGTTGAATAGATAAACAAGTTACAGTATGGCTATACACTAAAATATTACTTGGTCATGAAAAAGATTACCATTCTGGTACAACCTATAATATTCATGAACCTTGAAAATGTTAAACTAAGGAAATGAAGCCAGTCATGAAGGACCACAGAGAGTATGATCCAATCACATGGACATACAATGGGATAGAGAGATGGGAAGCAGCTTGGTGATTGCCTGGGGATGCAGTTAAACTTGCTCTATCCCCTGTTCATTTCCCACTATGCTCTGCTCTTGAGGAACAACAGAGCCTAGGAGCCTCTCTATGGATGGCTCAGAGAGCCTCATATTCCACCGTGTCCAAGGCAGCAAGCAGGCTAGCTCCAGCTGCATCTCTGGAATCTGTTGCTTTATCCTGTATTTGTCTTTCACTATGGCCTCCGTGCCTCATCTATAATCCTCCCCACAGCTCTTGAGGGAGGTGGAACTGGTGCTCTGACAGGAAACAGAGGCCCACGGAGTCACTAGCGGCCCTCAGGCACCCAGCCAGGGTCCCCGGCCCAGCCTTTCTGCCCCATGCCACCCTCCTGCATGGCACTTCCCCTCCCTCACTGTTCTGGGCCCTCTGCGGGCCTCCTGGAGAGCCCTTGTGTGGTTCCACAAGACTCCAGAAACAGGCAGTCGGACAAGGGCTAATTATAGGATTATACATATTACTGGATGATTAAATCCTGCAGGTAAACACAGTCTGGGGAGCTGGGAGGAGGCTTTGGGAGGGGTGTGTGGGAGAAGAAAGTGGCTGCTTGTCCTGAGCACCACCCCTACTGGCATACTTTTTAGGCCCCTTCTGATTTCTTGGCCTCCTTGGTGGGGGTGGTTCTGGCTTCAGTATCCATCTCACCCCAGCTGCTGTTAAGGCAGGAGATCCTAACACACTTTGCCTGTTGGCACTCCCTCTTCTGTTAAATCTCATTGCTATAGGCTGCCAAGCTCCAGATGTCCCAAAAGGATATGCTCAGTCCTAAGGCAGGCTCAGGACCCCTCATAGTGACTAAATCAGTGAGTAACTGAGTCCCCTCCACTTCTCCCTACTTAGGACCCATGGACACGTGGGCTATGGAAGTACCCACTGCTGATGACCAATGGGCTGGCTGAGCTTCTGGGAGGGACTGTACTATAGCCTTGGATTACCTTACTCTGAGATGATACCCGCAGAGGAACCCACTCAGCTCTGAGGAGAGACAGCAAGCGAGAGGCAGGACCTGCCACCCAAGGCCCTAAGGAGTCTGCTTGGTAAGTCCCTCAGAGGGGCTAGGACACAGAGGCCATGACAGCCCAGCCCCAGCCCCCAGCCCCTACCTGACCTCTTCTTCAGAAGGGGCAGGGCACTGTGCTGACCACATGAGCCCAGCCACATCACCATTGCCATACTGTCCTGGGTTAGCTCCCAGCTCACCCCACTGCCCAGCCATCATGCCCTACATCTTCAGAGAGAAGCGAGAAAACTGGCCTGACTGATCTACAGCCCTGAGCCCTCCTCTGGGCCAGGAATCCCTCAAGAGGGACAGATGAACAGCAGGGTTCTGAGAGAGGGGCAGGACCAGGGTGCTGGTTAGAGCAGGAGGCAGTGAAGTCTCTCTTCCATGTTGGTTCTTGGATTCCTGTGACTTAAACACCTAGTTGCCAGGGCCTATGTGCCAAGCGGCGGCTTACTCAGGAGGCTGTCAACTTGGCTATTGTTATAGCCACTCCCAGGCAGCAAGGAGAGGGGCTAGGTCAGGCCCTCCCGTACAAGCCCCTGGGGAGCTGAGGGCGAAGTGTGCAGGGGGCAGGGTGGAGAGCCCATAATGCTTAGACAGCGCTCTGAGAGCCTCGGCTGACAAAGAAACAGACTGTTGGGTTGGCCCAGCTCTGGCCTGGTGGGAGGTGTAGCTCACTGGGGTAAGCTAGAGCCAGGCTGGGTGGCCCTCCCTCTGCCCTCATAGACAGAAGGAGCCAGTGTCTGACAGGCGTGGGTACTTAACAGGGACTGTTCCCATCACTTCATATTGATCAACCCCCAAGGTGGCCCTGAGCCAGGAGCAGCCGAGAGAGACACCATTGTCCCAGACCACGAACCTGATATCCTTGGAGGCAGATGGACAAATAGGGAGTGGCCTTGTCTAGGAGGAGGTTTCCCTTCCCAAGTGCTTTGACTCTTCTAGCAGTCCCCTCTCAACAGCCCACACAGCAGCTCTGGGGGACCCCCTGTCTACAGACTAGAACTGACATCCATAGGGCTCTTCCTGTGCACCAGGTCCTGGGCAGGCGCAAGTAAAGACCTTCCTTCTAGAAAGATGGCTCAGCTGGTGAAGTTGCTTGCCACCAAGTCTGATGATCTGAGTTCGATCCCGGGGAGCCACAGTGGGAGAAGATTACCAGCTCCCCAAAACTTCCCTTTGACCTCCAAACATGCACTGTGATGTGTATGTATCCGATCCCTAGCCCCACTCTAGGGTAAAAATAAAAGTTAAAAAGAAAAAAGAAAGGAAGGAAGGAAGGAAGGAAGGAAGGAAGGAAGGAAGGAAGGAAGGAAGGAATCTTGTTGTAGAGTGTTTGCCTAGCCTACACAGAGCCTTGGGTTGAATTCCTAGCACTTCATAACCTGGGAATGGTGGTGCACACCTATAAATTTAACACTTGGGAGGAAGAGTCAGGAAAATCAGTTCATCTCTGGTTATGCAGTAAGCTCAAGGCCAGTCTGGGTTATATGAGACCCTGTCTCAAACAAACACACAACATCAAAAACTACAAATCAGTGAAAAAGAAGACAGTGGGCTGTCTTCCTTACTTAGAGTTGAGACTCCTATACTGTCTATGTACATTCTCTCTGCCCCTGCTCACCATATAGGGTTCTTCCAGGCACCTCCATTTCCCCCAAGGGCTTTGAGGAAAGGAGCAAAGGAGAAAATCATTTGGGCCTTGCTGAGCCCAGCCCAAAGGACCTGGCCTGGGCAGCCTCTGTCCACAGCCTTTCTCAGTTCTCACTCCATGCCCCCTGACCCCAGAGCCCACCACACAGGCAGTGAGCCCTGGCACTCAGAGTAGCCAACCACACAGCTCTGAAGCACAGGCAAGGGTCACTGTCAGGCTGCCACACCAAACCTGTTCCAGGCCCCACCATTGAGGATCACTCTAGTACCTGAGTCTCGAAGTACCTACCCAAGCAAACACAAAACAGACATCTTGACCATGTTGACCAAGAGTTTGGTTTGGGCCTTCCCTCACCTCACCTCATGCCTCTTACCCTTCCCTTGAGCCATAGTAGCTTTCTCTTAATGATAAAGTTGCACTGTGGCCCCACCTCAAGGGTCTTGCACATGGCAAATCCTTCTGGTTGCAATTTTCCCTCTTGAATATATCCCTAAAGATCTCTTTATGATCATCATCATCATCATCATCATCATCATCATCATCATATTATTCTCATTATCACTTTCAACACAGGGTTTCTCTATGTAGGCCTGGATGTCCTGGATCTCACTCTGTAGACCAGGCTGGTGGCCTCGAACTCACAGATCCCCCTGCCTCTCTCTCCTGAGTGCTGGGATTAAAAGTGTGTACCACCACCACCCAGCAAGATCTCTTCTTTATAATTCACTCCAGTTCCAGTTAAGACAGGATGTTGATTTGAAGCACATGGCAGCATGGGATTCCTGATCCTCCTGCCTCAGCCTCATGAGTGTTGGGTTTACAGACACATGCCACCATATCTGGGTTCATCACTACCTCTCCTCTTTTTCTTTCTCCTTTTTCACTTGTGTGTGTGTGCATTTGCATGCATGTGGGTATGAGTGCATTGAATGCACACATCTAAAATTAATGTCAAAATTTACTGTCTTTCTCCTGAATTAGTCTTCAGCCTTCTTGGATCACTCTTCCACATCATACATGAAGACAGGGCCTCTCAATCAAATCCAAAGCTCAGCGATATGGCTACTCTTGTCAGCTAGCTAACTCTGCAAGTTCCCTGTCTCTGCCTTCCAAGACTGCCACCACACCCACAGACATTTTTGTAGCATGTTATGTGGGTTCTGGGGATCCAAACTCCTAATGTCCATGAGGAAGCACTTTAACCATTGAGCTATCTCTCTAGCACCTCATCACTATCTCTTAAGGGAACCTCGGTCCAGTGCCCCTTACTCCTTTCCTGGCACCAGGCTCTTTTTTCCTAGCCCTCCTAGGCTGCAAATCTTCATTTGTTTTAATTCTTATGGGCGCCTTGTCTTCTCTCCCCATAGTAAACTTCTGCAACAGGAGGAAGGCAGGGCTTTTCATGTTGGAGGGCTTTCCTAGTTCCCAGCATGCTTTAGGTTTCTTATGAATAATTATTGCCGCATATGGCCCCCCTCATCATGGTGACATGAGGACCAGGAGAGCAGATGGTGAAGGACTTTGCCAACTTTGCATGTTCTAGAGGTGGGCTTCTAATATGTGTGCTCTGTGGATAGCAGGCATATTTGATGGGAAAGTTCACACCATGCGCACCAAGATATACTTTACGTTCTGGGCCCACCCAGGCTCTGAATGCTCTTAGCTTTCCTTGGGCTTATTTAGGAAGTCTTCCCGGAAGAAGAAAGCTTGGTGATGCTGTGGATAGCCCACCCACAGGTTGCTGAGGTGAGACATGGAGCTCTTGCTGTCTTGCCAGGTGTGTCAAGCAAGCTGAGCAGGGCTCCACCCTGCAGCGCCTGGCTGTGGCCCCAAGTACCTGCTCGTCCACCTTGTGAGCGATGAGGGTAGCTCCCTCCTCCAGCTCAGCCACGTTGATGGGCCGGACCCTTAGTGCCACCTGGGAGGAAGATTAGAGCCCTGGGTTAGGAGGACCACACTTGGCCATGGAGGGAGGGATGAGGTCTTTGAGTTCCTTCCCCAACAGCCCTGTGTTCTCCAGCATCTAGCCATCTCTGACTCCTTGGTTCTGAAGAAAACTGAGTTGAGGGCATTGCCTGAGGCAGAGGGCAGCAGGTCCATAGGGTGTCTGGCTGAGTCTGAGTTTATGTCTCTTTTCAAAAGCCTGTACCTCGGGGGAGCCCTAGAGGAGAAATTGTCTACATAGGCTGCATCAGTCACATGCCCAAATTAAACACTTGCCACTCCCTTGGGCTTAAATCTGGAGTCTTGGGGACCAGAGCCACCTGTCTGCATCTGTGAGTGACGTGCTGCTGGGAAGGGTGGTGGGTTATGACAGGAATGGCTTGGAAACTATGATGGGATAGACATCTTCTCCTTGTTATCCTAACAACCTGAGACAGCATCCTAACAACCCCAGAAAGAGTGTCACCAAGGATTTTCTTTGCTCTTTATTTCCTGGACAGTGAGAGAGATGGTGGATCTTCACCCTACACATGTGTCTCCCAAAAGAACAGAGTTGGTGTGTGTGTCGGGGGGAGGGGGCGGGTGAAGAGATGGCCCAGTGGTTAAGATCACTGGCTGCTCTTCCAGGGGACCCGGGTTCAATTCCCAGCACCCACATGGCAGCTCACAGCTGTCTATAACTCCTCTTCTAGGGGATCCGATTCCCCCATACAGACATACTTGCAGGCAAAATATTTATGTATATAAAATAAATATTTTTTTAAAAAAAGAAGAACAGAGTTAGGGAATGGGGAGATTCTCTTCTGCTGGATGCTGGGTGGACCCAAAGGGTCCTCAGATCATTTCATCTGCACAGGCTGTCAGATTGTCCTTATCAGCCTCCTGGCTGGACCTCCTTGCAGGAGGGAGAACCCTCATCCCTGCCCTAAAGACAATGAACATTCTGGAGCAAACCCTTTCAAAGAAGCCTTTCTTGCTGCCAGCAAGAGTGCCACAGAGTCTGGGACTGGCCGCCGGGGCTGGGTCCAAGCTTCCCTTCTCTTTCTAGAAGCAGGTTCCCTACATAGAGGGGGCATTGTAGTAATGTCGCCCTGCCATCTGGCTGCTGCAGGACCATTTACACAGATCAAAGGCTAGGGAGCTAGGAGAGGGAGATCTCCACTGGTCCCCCAAGTACCAAGGCTTCTCCTCGTGGTTTCAGCCTCCATCACTGATAGCCAGGAATCTCTCTCTGTCTATGGTCCTTTTCCTACCTTCCCTGCCATATTTTCATCCATCACAGACCAGGAGACCCTAGAGACTATCCAAGTGGCTTCCAGCATGTCTCTAAAATATCTAGAGTCCTGATTTAGACAGAGCCTGGGTTACAGCTCATAATTCGCTACTCCAGACTTGGGGGAGGGGGGGCTTATGTCTTCCATATCTGTGGCTCCAGCCTCCTTTAAAGCAAGACCTGGCTGGGTTTAAGTTCTCTCGTTCACTGAATACTCCCAGCTTTTTTCTCACACGACAGCTCCGGTCTCTTTTGGGTCTTGACCTCTGAGTCTTGGCCCAAAGGAGGCTCTTCTTGGAGGGAGAGAAGTGGAATGCTAATTTCTTAGCTTCAGGAGGTGGCATCATACCTCTGGCCACCTGTTGTCTAGAACTTGGGCAAAAGTTGTTCTGCACAGTTCCAGATCCCCATCTCTCACGTGTCCTCTTAGTGGACATTAATGTGTAAGGCTGTCAGGTCTCAGGATTGGTGGAGGGGACCAAGGAGGATCTTGGTAGGGGGGTCTCACCATGAGTTGCTGGTCCTTGGAGTCACCATTGTCCTTCATGATTGCGGCAGGTGGAGAGCCTCAGGCCGCGACAGCTGGCATGGCCGAGATGCACCTCCACCGTGGTCACCTCCTCGGGTCTCTCTTCCGCCTCCGCTGCCTGACAACCCGAAACCAACAACGCGCCTGCAGCCCGGACGCTGACCAGGAGGCGGGGCCGGGAGGGCTCGGCCAGCTCAGCCCCGCCCCCTGTGCTTGTTCCGCCCCCTGCTTTCCGCCTCCTGAACCTGGGAGAGCAAGATGTCTCCACCCAGAACGCCCCTCGGGCTTGCGCTGCTGCTGCAGTTGCTGCTGCTGGTGCTGAAGCGCTCTGTCAGACCCAGTGGACCCCGGGCCTCAGCGTCCGGGCCTCCTTCCGGCCCAGCGGCGTCCGTTTGGTGGCTCCTCCGCACACACCCGTGCCCAGGCTCGCGGCTCCTGGCTTTGTCCTCTGCGCTCCCAGCATCCGCCTGGCACGCGACTCGCTGGGCGGATGCATCCTTGCCCCATCACTTGCTGCCCTCCTGGCTGTTGCTGGGCGTCTCCAGAGCGGTCCCTGCAGCCTCGGGTTTCCATGAGGGATGCGGGCATCGCGGCTGTGGAGGCTAGTGCCCTAGGGTGTGGATGGCTGCACCCACTGTCCAGAGGCAGAGAGAATGAGACCGTGGGTGAAGAGCTGTGCCCGCACCCTGTGGCACCTGGCTTGGTGGGAAGTGTCTTATGGAAAAGTCCCCTTGGTGTTGGCCCACTAGCAAACCACGCCTGAGGCATAAACCCAGAATCTAGGTCAAAATGGATGGACCCAGACTGCCTGCCAGGCTAGCACTACCCAGGAGAGTCCACCGTGGCCCCAGGTTGCATTTGACTTAGGTTAGTTGTGGATGTGGCTCAACACAGTCATAAGCTTACTTAAAAACATTCTGAGGGCCCTCTAGATGGCACGTCCTCTAAGGGAGCTTTTCCTGTAAGGGAGCTTTCAATCAAGCCTTACTACTTGAGTCCAATTCCTGAGACCCACGTGGTGGAAAGGCCAGAACTGACTCCCAAATGTTGTCTGTCCTCTGATCTTCACATGGGCACCCTAGTACATATGCATAATACATAAAAGTAATTTTTTTAAGTAAAAATATTTTTTGTGGGGGGAGGAGGGAGTTGGAGTTAAGAGCTCAGGAGTTAAGAGCACAAGCTACTTTGGCAGAGGACCTGAGTTCAGTTCCCAGCATTGACATCAGGCAGCTCACAACTGCCAGTAACTCTAGCACCAGTGAACGGATGCTTCTGAGCTAGGCACCTACACCCACCACCACCACCACCACCACCACCACCACCACCACCACCACCACCACCACCACCACCACCACCACCATCACTACCACCACCATCACCACCATCACTACACCACCACCACTACCACCCCATTAAAAATGAGTCTTTATTTTAAATGAAAAGTTTCTTGGGAAAAATTTTTTTCTTTGAGGCAATTTTTCTCTGTAGCCCAGGCTGTCCTGGAAGACCAGATTGGCCTTGAAATCATTGATCCCCCTGACTCTGCCTCCTAAGTGCTGGGATTAAAGGCATGTGCCACCACCCAGCTTGTTGGTGGTTTTTGTTTTTGTTTTTTTGTTTTTTTCTGGGTTGGAGTTTCTTGAAACTAAAAAACAAACAAGCAAACAAACACACACACACCTCCAAATAAAAGCTGCATAGCACAGTTCTCCACTGAACTTTGTAGATGACAGCATCACTTTGCAATGTCAAAAGGCTCACCAGGTGGCCAGGTGAACAATGGATAAACAGTTGCAATTGTTGGTAACAGTAGCAACAGTTCTACACTGGTGGAACAATGGATAAACAGTTGCAATTGTTGGTAACAGTAGCAACAGTTCCACAACTCGAGGAGCCCTGTGGAAAGATTCCTCCCGTCAGGAGGCCTGTGCAAAGCAGGATTCTAGTCCTAAGGCTTTCTTCCTTCAACCCGCTTAGCTTCTGGGAGCCTGGTTTTCCCGTCCTCATTGTGTCCCCTGGATGGTGTTGGAACTCTTCCTGAATATAGTGATACCCTTGTGTCGTCTGTCTCCACTGAAGCTGAGCCCAGAGCCCCTGCAAAGAGCAGAGAGGGAGATTCTGTGGGGTTCCAATTCAGGGAAGAAGCTGGAAAAGTCAGCACTCCCATCCCTCAGGGCTGTGGTGGCCGCCTGGCATACACCCAGAAGCAGAACACGATGTCAGCCTGTGCCTTGGGACTGGTTTCCTGGGCTTCCCCCAGGAGCTTGTGTTAGGGATAGTTATTAATAAACAGCACAGCAGGAAGCAGCCAGCAGCCCTGAGTTTGATACATATATAATTCAAGCTAAGCTTGGAACCCAAAGTCTCTTGCAGGGGCCCCCAGCTTTGCCTGATTCTCTGGCCCCAGCAGCCTCGGAGACTGGCCAGTTTGCAAAGGGGCGGTACAGAACAGAGAACCAGTCATGAGTTCAGAGTGTTTCCTACCTGTTCATTTTGTTCTGAGATGGAGAGCCAAGACTGTAAGTCCAGGCTGGCCTCAAATGCATAATCCTCCTGTCTTAGCCTCCCAACTGATAAAATTACAAACATGTGCCACCACTTCCCACTCAGCTAGCATTTTAGACCCTGAATCGACTTTTCAGGTCACTCAGGAAGGTCTCTGGTCTGTTGGGCTTCGTCTAATTTTCTTTTTCTTTGTTATTCCTCCACATCCGTAAAACCCACCCAAGATGGCCCATTGTGACCGATGAGTAAAAAGTAAGCACATTTGGAGGCAGGTGTAGTTGTCTGTGTGTAATCCCCGCACTCGGGAAGCTGAGGCAGGAGGGGTGTCGTAAATTTGAGGCCAGCCTGGCTTACATCGAGAGACCTCATCTCAAAACAAATCACTTCAAAGCTGGAGGTCTCAGCCCTTCGGACACGGCGTCTCATCTCTACTTGCAAACATTCTCTTCTGTACTGAAGTGTAGTCATTATTTTTCAGTTATTGTGACCAAACTCCTGATGAGAAACTGAAGAGAGGGTCATTCTGGCTTGAAGTTTGGGAGATCAGTTCAACATGCAGGCCAGCGGTGGTGGCACACCTTTAATCCTATACTTGAGAGGCAGAGGCAGGCGATCTCTGAATTCGAGGCCAGCCTGGGCTACAGAGAAAGTTCCAGGCTGTTACCCTGTCTCAAAAAACCAACAAAACGAAAAAGAAGAAAGAAAATAAATAGTGGTAGTTGTTGCATGAGGCAAAAATTATATCCACAATAAGAAAGAGGAGGGGGGGAGGAGGGGGAGGGGGAGGAGGGGGAGGGGGAGGGGGAGGAGGGAGAAGATGGGAGAGGAGGAGGGGGAGGAGGAGAGGGAGAGGAGGGAGAAGACGGGGAAGGGGGAGGGGGAGGAGGGGGAGAGGAGGAGGGGGAGGAGGAGGGGGAGGAGGGAGAAGACGGGGGAGGAGGAGGGGGAGGAGGAGAGGGAGAGGAGGAGGGGGAGGAGGGAGAAGACGGGGGAGGAGGAGGGGGAGGAGGAGAGGGAGAGGAGGAGGGGGAGGAGGGAGAAGATGGGGGAGGGGGAGGGGGAGGAGGGGGAGAGGAGGAGGGGAGGAGGAGGGGGAGGAGGGAGAAGACGGGGGAGGAGGAGGGGGAGAGGAGGAGGGGGAGGAGGGGGAGGAGGGGGAGGGGGAGGAGGGAGAAGATGCGGGAGGGGGAGGGGGAGGAGGGGGAGAGGAGGAGAGGGAGGAGGAGGGGGAGGAGGAGAGGGAGAGGAGGAGGGGGAGGAGGGAGAAGATGGGGGAGGGGAGGGGGAGGAGGGGGAGAGGAGGAGGGGAGGAGGAGGGGGAGGAGGGAGAAGACGGGGGAGGAGGAGGGGGAGAGGAGGAGGGGGAGGAGGAGGAAGATGGGGGAGGAGGAGAGGGAGAGGAGGAGGGAGAGGAGGAGGGGGAGGGGGAGGAGGGAGAAGATGGGGAGGAGGAGGGGGAGGAGGGGGAGAGGAGGAGGGGGAGAGGAGGAGGGAGAAGACGGGGGGAGGAGGAGGGGGAGAGGAGGAGGGGGAGGAGGAAGAGGAGGAGGAGGGAGAAGATGGGGGAGGGGAGGAGGAGGGGGAGGAGGACAGGGTAGGAGAGAGGAGGAGGAGAAGGAGGGAATAGTGTTTAGCTCACTGTTTCCTTATCTGGTCCTGAACTCCAGCCCTTGGGGGATGGTGCTGTCCACACTCTGCTAAACCTTTCTGGAAACATCTTCAGACTCAGAGGTGAGTTTCCACACTGATTCTGATGTTAAACCCATTACACCCATCACTATCCCCTTCTCCCTGTCTAGGGGATGTGGATGAAGCTCATGGCAACATCCTCTCCTTTTTCCATGAGAGTTCTCAGGCTGGGCAATGTTGGGATGCTGCAGATATCAAGGGTCACTATGAGCCGACTTGAGCTCAGACTTTCTGAGTTCGTTGAAATTTTCACCCACTTACGTACAAGCCCTGCCTTTGCTAATGGAAAAGCCACCATGGTTGATGTATGATTACATGTCTACACAGGGGACAGGCACACGTGTGCAAATGTGTACAGATATGCTGTACACCACCTGGCTGCCTCACACTTCCCCTTCGGGTCTCAGCTTGTCAGTTTCTCATGGAGAGCACCCGAGAGCTTCTCCTTATACTCCTGAGAATCTAGGACCTTTCCTTCTGTTATCCCTCCCATAATGCCCTGTATTCCTTAAAAATGTCACCCCAGGGGGCTGGAGAGGAGGCTCAGAAGTTAAGAACACTTGCTGTTCTTCCAGAGGGTCTGTCTGAGTTCTCAACAACCTCATGGTGGCTCACGACTATCTGTAATGAGATCTGGTGCCCTTTTCTGGTATGTAGGCATACACATAAGCAGAACATTGCATACATTTAAAAAAAAAAGTCACCCCAGAGGCTGGGGGTGTTGGTTAATTGGTAGAGTGCTTGCCTAACACACATAAATCCCTGACTTCCATCCCCAGCATTGTATAAACAAGCATGGAGGTATGCACCTGTAATTCTAGCACTCAGTAGGATTAGGAGTTCAAGGTAATCTTCAGCTACATAGAGAGTTCAAGACCAGCCTGGGCTACATGAGACCCTGTCTCAAAGCAAAACAAAGCATCTTTCTTTTGCCAGCATCGTGTGAGTTCTAGCCCTCAGTGGGTGGGCTCAAATATGTTTTTTTCAACATGCCATGGCAAGAACCCAGCTCAGAACTGAGCAAAGTTACTGTTAGCCAGGCAGTAAGCACCCCACTTGGATTTATTCCTGTCCCATCTGTAAACTCCCTGTTGTCCTTGGCTCCCAGCTCAGTCTCTCAGCTCATCAACAGACCCCAGCACTCAGAGGTGCTTCTCTTAGCTTGGATAGGGATGACTATCTGACCCTGGGAGGGCACTAGCGGTCATCCCCCTGCTTCAGCATTGTGCCCATTCCATCAAGCCTAGGTGCTGCTTTATTTGGTTAAAGATAAAGGGTGATAGGGTTTTCCCTCAGCATCCTGCTCTGGGACCCCAGCACCCAGTGGCCTATTGGAAGAAATGGTGGGCAGTTTGACCTGGTAGTCACAGGCATAGGATGGGGACATATAACTGTGTGGACACAGGGGTCTGGCCACCTTTCATGCAGCCTACCATGACTCTCCATATCTAGCCTGGCATTGGCATTTCAAGTCCTCTTTTGACCTCTGTGGGCACCACGCATGCCTGTGGTACATATATACATAGGCAACACTCATGCCATAAAATAAAAATAAATCTTTTTTAATATATATATATATATTTATTTATTTTTATAAGGCACAGGTGGCTTGTGGCTGCATCAGCATGTACGTGAGGCCGCTTGCTCACATCTGTATGGACCAGAAGCAGAAAAGGGAGATGAATACAGGCACTGGGTGGCTTCCCCATGTTTCCCTTTTCATTCACTCTGAGACCTGAGTCCATGGGATGGTGCCACCCACATTCAAACTGGGCCTTCTCTTGGTTAAACCTCTTTGAAAACAACCTCATGGATAAATCTAGAATTGTGGCTCTTAGGTGATTCTAAATTTAGTCAAGTTGACAATGAAGATTGTAAGCATTGCAGCCTGAATGGAAAGGGATCCTGGAAAGGGATCCTGGCAGTGGGGAGCCTAGGAAGACCGCAGAGTTTCTGTAAGTGTAGCAGCCTGCAGCTTTGTTCTAAAAAAAAAAGGGGGGGGGGTTTCCCCAATGTAACAACTCTGCTCAGGTCTGGTGAAGTGTCACAGCTCTGCTCCACTTGAGGGAAAGTTCCCCAGCGAAAGTGTTACAGCTCAGGTTAGGCCCCCAGAGTGTAACAACTTTGCTAGCAGAAAGTCCCTTCCCATCCCTGGCCTCCTCCCCATCCCCAGAGCAGAGTGTTTCAGTTCTGCTCTGCTCTGGCTCCAGCAAAAGTTGTTATTTCTCTGCTCAGCTTCACTCCTGTGCAAGAAGGTCCTCACCCAAATCTCAATCAAGAGATTTATTGGGAGGGAAGAATTCAGGAGGGTGGCTGCCTCTAGGGTAAGGCTGGGGCAAACAGAACAGGATAGTACGGAGCTTATATAGGTTCCTGGGGGGGGGAGGGGGCAGAGATTTTAGGGTGGTTTGGCATTGGTGGGTTTTTCTGCTCAAGGATTGGTGGGATTTAGTGCTCAGGGGGCTCAGGGATTGGTGGGCTTTCGATCCCTGTTCCCAAGTCAGGGTCAGGGGGTTTGTCCTGGGCCCTTTTCATCCTACAAAGATTCACCACCTCAGAGGGAAATGGACAGTAGCTGTCGGGTGCACCAAATGACACCAGCCTTACTTACCAAAAGAAGGCCATTGCAGTACGTCTGGCAATGGGGACACCACGTGCACAGAGCTCTCCAGCCCCTTGCCCAGCACTGTCCACAGGCTTTTTTCTTCCCACAGTTCGTTCTGGAATGCCATCCTACCACAGTGGCACCCTCTGTACCCACAGGAAAGGATTTTCAGGCCCTAGCAGGTGGCCCACTTTTGCAAGCACAAAACAAAGGCCATCATTCCAGAATGGCAAAAGAATGTTCTTCTGCCTTGAGTTCAGAGAGGCAGCCCCTCACAGTGGCCCATCAGTGCCCAAGTCAACAAGTAGCTGCACGCCCCCCTCCCCCAGAGTACTCCATTTGATTGATTTTGCTCTCCAAATTAGGTTGCTGCACCTTGACTCCATCTCATTTTGCTTGTTTGTGTGAGAGAGTCTCTTGTAACCCAGAGTGGCCTTGAACTTGGTTTGTAGAGACTGTGAATGTGATACTTCTGCCTCTTCTTTCTGAGTGCTGGGATTGCTGGTGTGCCACCCACCCCTAGTTTCTCTGGTGCTGGGGATTGGATCCAGAGCTGAGGCAGGCTCTACTCCAGCCTTCTACTGACATTTTGGACAAAACCATTCTTTGTGGTAGGGGTCTAGAATCCTGATAACTCTAGAATGCTGAGCAGTACAATACACAGCTCTTTCTGTGTGAAATGCCAGGAATAACTCACTTACCAGGTGTGTTAATTCAAAATGTCCCAGATGTTGCCAGTGTGGCAAAATCCACCCCACAGGAAATCACACCTTTGAGAAGGGAATCCCTTAGGGCAGCATGGGTGGTCCCCGTGTCTCCTTCCATCATCTTATGATGAGGAGCCTTCTGCTTCCTCCAGTACCCTTTGCCTGCTGATACAGCAGCAGGTAGGGAGCAGAGCCCCAGCTGAGCCCACTGTTGAGGCTGGAGGGAGGAGCTCAGAGTGCAGAGTGTGTGATACAAGCTTAAGGATCATGACAACCTTGAGCTGAACTCTCGGCTCTATCGTTTGCTTTTACAAGACCCAGCAAGTTCCTCTGCTCTCTGTCACTGCCACACTGGGGATGTGTGAATGGAAGGTAGTGAGGCCCGCCCTTCCTGGATTCTTGTGAAGACTGAACCCTCAGTAAACATGAACAATGACTACTGACATCAAAGTTTAGCCAAATGCAACAACTCAATGTTCCCTCACTGATTGGGGCAAAAGGAATGGCCTGTGTTTTCCCTCCACAAAATATCCAAATGCTAGTATGTGAGTATGTGGAGGTCAGAGGTCAACTTTGAGTGCCATTCCTTAGGATGGTACCCATCTTATTTTGAAACAGCGTCTCTCACCGAACCTAGCATTTACTAATTCCTCTAGGCTGGCTAGGCCGTGAGCCCAGGGATCGGCCTGCCTCCACCTCCCTAAAAGGATTACAAGTACGTGGTATCATGACTGGCTTTCGTACATGGGTTCTGGGGGATCAAACTCAGGTTGTCATGCCTGCACAGCAAGAACCGTACTATGTTAGCTAGCTCTCAGGCCTTTGTTCTGTTTGTTTGTTTGTTTGTTTTTGAGACAGGGTTTCTCTGTGTAGCCCTGGCTGTCCTGGAGCTCACTTTGTAGACCAGGCTGGCCTGGAACTCACAGAGATCCATCCTACCTCTGCCTTCCAGGTGCTGGGATTAATGGCATATGCCACCATGCCCAGCCAATAATATTCTTAAAGCAGGCACTTTGAATCTCTGCTGACAGCCACAGAATCCATGACCCTCTGGGACTTGTATGGGTACAGAGCTGGCTCTGAGGTGCCCTCTACCCATTTACTATTGTATGGAGCCATGGCTTTGGGGCCCAGCCCAGTGGCTAGCCCCAAAGGGCCTACTGCTCTGCATAGCACCTGGCCCACAGTCAACTTCCTGAGCTCTTATCCTTGCTCCATTCCTCAGCATATGTGACCAGGTAACTCTCCTAGAGCCCCAGTTTTCTCTTTGGTAAAATAAGGACTGATCAACAGAAACCTTCCAGGCACCTTGGAAGAATTGTATGAGATCAACAAGAGACCCCAAGTGTGGGATTCATGACAGACACTGACTGTTGTTATCACTGATTTAATTTTCATAAGATACAAAGCAATAAAAAGCATGCATGTACTAGAAGAGCCAGGTTTATCCTACATACTCTGTCAAGATCACCCTCACGTGGCTGCATGTCCAGACACCCACTGGGGTTGCAGGGAGAGGCACTGGAGAAGGGGACAAAACTTCTGTTCCTATTTGAAAGCAGGTGGGGGAAGTGGAGAGGAAGAAAGAAACTTGCCCCTCTGTAGGTGCTCCTGAGGCCCCTGTACCAGGAGGGCAAGCTCAGCTGAGCTCTGGAAGCTTCTAGAGAAAGGTCTTGGTAACTACTAATTGGAGAACCTGTGCTAAGCAGAATAGGGATGTATCTAGAGTCTAACTGAAGGTTGTGTGTGCCCTGAGTCAGAGTGAGCCTCAGTGTAGCTGAGGCCAAAGGAGCTAGCACAGAGACAAGCCTATCTCCCGACCCTAGGAAGGGGTGCACTCAGGCCTTGGCCCTGGTATGGGCCAGCAACTTGTCCCTGATCTATCTCCATCAAAATCTATCGAAGAAAGAAACTCAGCTTGCACTTGTCAGAAGAGGTGGCATCGAGAAGGCCAGCAAGGGACCCAAAGGGACAGTGTGGTGGGCAGAGGCTGCCTTAGGTGAGTAAATCATCTTCTCTCTCTTCAGCTGCGTCTTCACCCGCTTCTTCCTCTTCTCCGACATTATCTTCCAACAGTTCCTCTCCATCCTCTACCTCTAAACTTGTCTTTTTCTTTTGAAGCAAAAAACAGAAATGCTGGTAAGGGGCAGGCCCTCGCTATTTCCCAGAGGTAAAACCCTGAAGGCCAAGGGCAGGGAGCTGTCGGGAGCCCAGAGAGTAAGCCCCTAGGTGCCTATAGTGCTTGCTCCAGGCTGGTCTAGCAGGTGCTCAGAGCCACGGGATGGGGCAAGGCAGGCAAGACTTTGGGCATCTAAGAGCCAGTCTTCTGCCACCAGGAGTGGGTGACCTTGAGCCTGCTCCACATGGGGCACCTTGCCACCCTCACCTGTGATGTAAGCATGACATCTTGAGGGCTAGGTTTCCAGATAAGAGTGAAAGGAAACAGCCATCTAGAGACAGCCTCCATCGTTGGGTAGCCTTTCCCCCAGCCCCTTTTCATTCTTTTGAAACCAATTCTTGTAGTAAAGCAGAGGCTGGCCTCAAATTTTTTTGGATCCTCCTGCCTGGGCTCCCTGAAGTGCTCAGGTTACAGGTATGGATTATTCTTCCTAGCTTCTGAGTGATGCTCTGACACCCCAGAATTTCAGGCTAACTGCAAAGACTAAGAAAAGAAGAGGTATGGGATGGGCAGAAGAGGGGCTGAGTCGGTGAACTTCAACACCTTCCCCAGCTCAGCTTCATCTAGAATGTTTAAACTTGGCAAGGAAAGCATGTCAGGATGGAGGGCACCAAGCACTCGCCTGTTGGCCCCATGGCACTGTACTCTCGGCTTTCTGAAGGATGGAGTAGACCAGGAGTGGCAGCTGGGAAGAGCCTGGGGCGTCAGGTCGGAGAGTCAGGACTCTAGTCCTGCCTGCCTGTGCTATCAGTAGGGCTCCCCTCCCCACTCACATGTGTGGCTGTCAGTCAAGGGCTTCCCAAATACAAATTGCATCGCAAAATCACTCTCTGTCCTCAAGCAGTGGGAGAGAGACAGAGAAAGTGTCACCAGACAGAATGAGGGGGTACTGGAGAAATGTCTCAGTGATTAAGGGCACTCTTACTCTGTGTTCAGTTCCTAAAACCCATGTCAGATGGCTTGTAACCACCTCTAACTCCATCTCCAGGGGATCTGACACCCTCCTCATGTGACATCACCTTCCTGCCTGGATCGATAGATGTCGGCATGACAAGTGTTCATGATCCCACCTGGCTTATGGTGTGGTATTAAAGATGGAACCCAGGGCTTTGGGGATGCTAGGCAAGTAGTCTAACTAAGCTACATCCCAGGCCCTTCTAAATAGATCTTATATTTATTCATTGTGCGTGTGTGTGTGTGTGTGTGTGTGTGTGTGTGTGTGTGTGTGTACACATATGTGATCAGGCACATGACCTGAATTCCACGACATCTTGTTGCAGTCAGAGGACAACTTGTGGATGTTGGTTCTCTTCTTTCACCACGTGGGTCCCCAGGAATCAAACACATCATCAGGCTTGTAGTAAGTGCCTTTACCCATGAAGCCATCTTGATGGCTCCACCAAAACAGTTTTATTTGTTTGTTTGTTTGTTTTTAATGCATATGTATGTTTTGCTTGCATGCATGTCTGAGTACCACATGAATGGCTGGTGCCCACAGAGGTCTGAGGAAGGCATTGGATTCCCTGGAACTTAAGTTGAGTAAGACAGTTGTCAGGGGTCCTCTGGAAGAGCAGCCAGAACTCTTAAGTACTAAGCCATCTCTCCAGCCCCTCCCCTAAGTGCTTTTTAAACAAGGGCCCCACACTTTCACTTTGTCCTTAGACCCCATGACGCAAGTTAGAAGAGCAGGCACTGGAGCAGCCTGGCTTCATTGTTTTCCTGTATCTGGCCCTCGTCTCCTTCCTACCTGGACCCCTAAGAACAATGATGTGGATGGAGAAGATTCTTTTCCCTCTGTCCCCGGACAGTGACCAGGCACCATCTTTACAGTGCGTTCTTATTTCCCAGCTGGCAGCTGAGGGACTGAGAAGCAGAGTGAGAGGCCAGAGGACAAAGGTAGAAAATGCTTGCGAGCTGGGTCCAGGGGCAGGGGAGCAGTCACATTCTACGCTCCTGTCACCTGCTCGGGCTAAGCCAGAGCAATGCACAGAGGGCAAATGTCACGACCCTTTCCTCCCCTGGGCCTCAAAGCCCTCACTCACAGATTCCCAGGGCCCTGATCCAGGAGGTACCAATCACGTTAAGATGAGCCTACCATGAGGAGGAGGCTAGCAGGAGGCATGGAGCTCCGGCCCTTAAGGAGCCTGGTGTCTCTTGGGAAACAAATTTCCTCAGGAGATAGGAGGGGGTCTGCCTTCTTACCAGTGGGTAGTCGAGATCCATCCAGGAAAGCCACTGGCTCAAGGTCACCCAGGAGGTCAGCAGTTGGGCAGAATGCAGGCCTTAGCACTTTCTCCCAAACCCCAGCCCACCCAGGCCCCTTGCTGAGGTCCTTACGGGCTTTGCTTTCTTTTTCAAAGCCTCCGCTTCCTTCTTCTTCAGCTCTGCAAAGATGACCTCGAAGAACTCCTCCTCAGCTTTAGTGACTAGCTCCTCGAGGTCCGGGGCCAACTCCTCATCCTTCTGGTCGTCATCCTTGCCCTCTGCCTTTCCTTTCTCCTTCAGCCGCATCTCACGGTGTCTGGCCTCCAGGATCTTTTCCCGCCGGGTCTCACGTTCAAATATCTGGGACAGACAGGGATAGGCTGGTGGCGAGGGAGGCAGGGAGATGTCTGGAAACCCCAGAATAGTGTGGGCTTTTATGGAAATTTGTCCCAGGTGACGTCTGCTGGGGGTCATATCAAGAAATGAGGGCTAGTCCAGGAATGGCAGTGCATACTTAACAATCTCAGTGCTCAGGAGGTTGAGGCAGGAGGATTATTGGAAGTGTAAGCCAGCCTAGGCTTGTTGCAGGATATTTTCCATACTGTTTGAAGATGTACCACTGTTTTACCTTGCCTGCCTAAGGTATCTGACTGGTTTAATAAAGAGCTCAACGGCCAATAGCTAGCTAGGCAGGAGAGACTAGGCGAGACTTCCGGGCAGAGAGAGGAAATCTGGGATGAAGAGAGGTGGATTTACCAGCAAGACACCGAGGAATTGGATATACGGTACTAAGGAGAGGTAAAGAGCCACATGGCAGAACATAGATTAATAGAAACAGGTTCATTTAAGTTATAAGAGCTAATTATAGAGCTAAGGTAAGGCCAATCTTTCATAATTAACAATAAATTTCTATGTCATTATTTCCCAAAAGAAAGTTTACAACATGGGTTACTTAGCAAAACCCTGTCTAAAAAAGAAAATCTATGCCAGAGCTGAGAAATTTATTGTGTATTGAACTATTTTTTTATGAAATTAAAAAGATGTCAGCACATACTTATACATCAAGTAAATTCGTAACTCCAATTGTGTAAACTTTTAATATCTGCTTTAATTTATTTGTATTCATGCATTGGAAAAAAAGCAAACAATTAAGCCAGATATGGTGGCGCACACCTTTAAACTCAGCACTCAGAAGGCAGAGACAGGTGGATCTCTGTGAATTCAAGGCCAGCCTGGTCGACATAGGCCAAGCCAAGGCTACAAAGTAAGACCCTGCCTCAAAACAAACAAATACACACTTACTCAGCACTAGAGATGTAGGCCAGTTGTTAGAGTGCCTGCCTGGCAGAGACCCAGCTGCATAAACGGTATGGTGGCACACACCAGCAACGCCAGGACTTGGAGACAAAGGTTGATGAACCAGAAATTCAAGGTCATCCTTGAGCAGGGCCACTGAGTTACTCAGTTCCAAGGTGCCCCACATACATAGACTACAGTGAAGAATGTCCTTTGGGGTAGGCAAGAGGATTATTTTGATCCCCAGCTCAGGGGTGAGGCTTCAGCCTCAGGCACAGCCAGGAGGCTAGCCTAGCCACAGCATCAAGAACTGCAATCCCAGCGTCCCCCACGCTGCTGGGGAGGGAGCCCCAGGGTAGGGGGAGTGGTAGCGCTGGATCCCTGTGGCTCTGTCCTCAGGCAGGTCACTTCCATTGTCCTTTTTGTGGGCAGCCGTCAAACCTTCCACCAGGAGGCTTTGCTGCTCAAAGTCTCAAAGTCTTGTTATACTCTGTCAAACCGCTTTGATTTACAGCTGAGACACCAAAGCCTGGGCATGCTGAGTGACCTGGCCGGGACTTCTGAATGCTAGCAACGCCACACTGCCCTCGCCAACAGTGGCAACCCATTTTTCCTGACTTGGTCTCTATGTGACCAGCCAGGTCGGGATGTGTACAGAGTGGGCCTCGCCTTGGTACTCACTGAAGAAGCTATGTTCTTCTCATTCCTCTGCAGGGTGGAGAGGCTGCTGGACACCTCCAGCAGAGTGGTTGTTCCAAGCTGGGAGCCGCAGGCGATGAGGCACCCGGTGTCCTGAACTCGGAGGCAGAAGAGGGCCTCATCACACACCTGTTGAAGGGGTCAGCAGAACCAGGTAGGGTGGGAAAGAAAACCAAGTTCATGCATATCCTATTACCTGGCCCTGTTGGAACACCCTCAGTGATACACCCTTCCACAGTGGATGGAGTTCACTTGCTGCCAAGACCCTTGGTCCCCAGCCTCATTGTTAGTCTAGCTCCATACTACAGATCGCTGAGCTCCCTGGCCTTCCGTGGCCCCAGCCAGTGGGTCTCAGCTACAATTTGCTAATATAAGGTGATGGGGGAGCTGCAGAGAATGTGAGTATTGGGGTCTGAGTATTGGGGTCACTACTGGGGTGGGAGGAAATGTTTACTTCTCTTGAATTCCTCCCTGCTTTATTGTTGTTTGAGTCTGGGTCTCATGTCAGGTTGGTCTTGAACTCACTATGTAGACTGAGAATGACCTTGAACTTCTAATCCTCTGGCTTCACCACCATGACTGGTTTCTATAGTGCTAGAGACAGAACCCGGGGCCTTGTGCACACCAGGCAAGTATCCTACCAACTGAATGAACTTGTTTCTTGTGGTAGTGGGCACGGAACTCAGACTTGATGCTCACTAAGCAAGTACCTTGCCACTGACTGGCACCTCCAGTCCTTCCCTTCTGTTTAAGTTCTCTGGGACGATTTCTCTATATCCTCACAGCTGCAAGTCCCCCAGCCTCTCACTTCTGCAGGAACCCATGCTCCCAAGGCCAGAGTGCAGCTGGGCAGCAATTACCCAGAGTGACCCTGTCCAAGTGCGCCTACCAAGAGCAGCAACAAGACACACATACATGTACCCAACCCTGGACCCATCCAGGAAGGACCCCAGAGGGAGGGGGGACATGTGACCTTCAGGCTGAGGGCAGGGTCACACTGCTTGAACACCAAGTCCCAGATGTCCAGGGTCCCATCCATCTTGGTGGTGAAGAAGACTGCTGGTCTCACAGGGCTCCAGGCTCCATCAGAGAGGTAAGCCATGTGGTACCTGTCGGAGCCAGTGTGGTGAGTCAGAGCCTGTGGTGGGGGAGGGCTGAGGCTCGCCAGGATCCAGGGTCTCTGAGTCTTTCTGGGTAGGAAGTTCTCTTTTGGGCCTGACTTCTAGCCTGCCAGCCTCACTCATCTATGGTTCTCAGGCTGAACTTTATAGGGATCTGGGGGTGTGGCTCTCCCCCATTGGCTGGCTGGCCATCGGTATTTCTCACAGTGTCAGACCTGCTGGAACTGGGATGGGGTCCCAGGAAGGAGGTGCCCAGGAAGTTCACAATTCTGAGATGGGGGTTAGCTCTACTTCCTTCTGGCCCTTGTTTGGATTTTCAAAAGCTTGTTTGGTGTACAGGAAATAATTCTATTTAATAATTTAAAAACATATTTTAATGTGTGTGTGTGTGTGTGCATTTGGGCCACAGCACACATGCGGAGGGCAGAGGACACCTTGCAGGAGCCAGTTCTCTCCCTTCCCCAGGATGGGTCTGGGGTTCAAACACAGGCTGTCTGGTTTGGTAGCAAGTCTTTATCCACTGTGACATCTTCCCAGGCCAAACAAAGAGTCATCCCTCAAAGTGGGTCAAAGTGAGTGGAATATTTTTAAAATTCTCTCTCTCTCTCTCTCTGTGGTGGTATTTCGTTTGTGCCCTAACAAATAAAGCTCTCCTGAAGATCAGAGGGCAGAGCTAGCCACTCACTAGATCACCCTCAAGGCCCACACCTTTAATTCCAGCACTTGGGAGGAGGAAGCAGGAAGATCAGGAATTCAAGGCCACCCTGGACCACACAAGATTGATCCAGGCAGTGGTGGCACACACACTTGATCCCAGCCCTTGGGATCTCATGCCTTTAATCCCAGCACTAGGGAGGTGGAGACAGGAAGTGGTATGGCTGGGTGGAGAGAGGAATATAAGGCAGAAGGAGACAGGGGCTCTGCTCTTTCAGGCTGAGGATTCAGTAGAGGTAAGAAGTGTTTCTACGGTTGGCTGCTCTGCTTCTCTGATCTCTCAGTTTTCACCCTGATATCTGACTTTGGGATTTTATTATTAAGACCAATTAGAATTCATGCTACACACACTCTCTCTCTGAGTTTTCTTTCAAACCCATTCTCCCTGCTCCAAAGAGGTACAGCTGAGGCAGTATCTTAGGGCTTCTATTGCTGTTGTAAAACATGATCAAAAGCAGCTTGAGGAGGAAAGGGTTAATTTCCTCTTTTTGTAGGCAACAGTCCATCATCCAGGGAAGTCAGGCATGAACTCAAGACAGGAACCTGGAGGCAGGAACTGAAGCAGAGGCCTTGGAGGAACGAAGCTCACTGGCTTACTCCTCTTGACTTGCTCACCCTGCTTTCTTTATGCACCCCAGGACCACCTGCCCAGGGGCAGAACTACCTTCAGGGGACTGGGCCCTGCCACATCAATCAATCAAGAAAATATCCTATAGATTTGCATACAGGCAATCTGATGGAGGCATTTTCTCAACTAACAAAGTCTCTTCTCAGGCAACTCTAGCTTTTGTCAAGTTCACAAAAAAACCAACCAGGACAGGTAGACTGATCTCTGTAAGTTTGAGCCCAGTCTGGTCTACGTAGAGAGTTCTAAGCCAATCAGGTCTACATAGTAAGAACCTGTCTCAAAAAAAAAAAAAAAATCTGCATTGTTAACCAGGGATGGTGGTATACACCGCTTCAGTACTTGGGAGGTAGAGGCAGAAACACAAGAAGTTCATGGTCATCATTAGAACATCCTTTAAGAAAAAAATCATTTTAAATGAAATTTAAATTTCACTGGGAATGTGGTATATGTGCAGGCATTAATGGTTTTTTATTTTTGCTTGTTTATTGGCTTTTTGTTTTTGTTTTTGTTTATAGTTTTTGTTTTGTTTTGTATTTTAGACAAGGTCTTTCTATGTAGCTTGGGCTGCTCAAACTTTTGATCCTCCAGCCTTAGCCTCCAGAGTGCTGGGATTACAGGCATGAGCCACCATACCGAGCCTCTGAAGTGGACCCCTGTGTCCTCTCTGCTCCTCTGTATCCCTTCCCTTACCTGGTCCACATGATAGATGACTCCCGACTGTCCTCAGACCAGATGCGTGCTGTCCAGTCACCAACAGTCAGAAAGTTCTTTGGGTAGAAGGGGTTTCTCTGCAGGGCGTAGATGGGGCCATGGTGGCCTGAGAAGGTACAAACAATCTTCTCGGCTGGTGTCTTGGCCTTGCGGTTGCAGGAGACAACGATGCCCTGCTCGGTGCCCACCATGAACTTGGTTGGCTGTGGAGGGGGCGACAAAAGGCAGAGGTGTCAGGAGACATCAGCTTTAGGCTGGACTCACATGACCTGCAGCCTGCTTCAGCTCTGTTCAGGCTGAGTCCCATCCCACTTCCCACCCTCACTGCAAGTATTCCTGAGGCCTTCGCAGTTGATAAGGGTCTCTAGAGGGTCATTAGGAGGCCCCTCCACAGGCATCAGTGCATGCACTACGTGTGTGTGTGTGTGTGTGTGTGTGTGTGTGTGTGTGTGTGTGTGTGTGTGTGTAGAATGTGCATTTGTATGTGTTGGTGTGTAGAGTCCAAAGGAGGCTTTGGGTGTCTCTATCACTCTGCCCTATTCCTTTGAGGCAGGGTCTCTCACTGAACTTGGAGTTCTTGTTTTTCCGATCAGCTGGCAGCCAGCAAGTCCCAATCATCCCCCTGCCTTGATCTCCTCACAGCACTAGAGTTAAAGGTTAGTGAGTGCTTTTAGCCACCTCTCCAGCCCCGGTAAGCATTCTGTCATAAGGATTTTGGATATTTGTTTATGTGTAGAATAAACAAGGCCCAGAGTGGACACAGTGTGGCTCTGATCCTGCAGAACCCTTCTCTGGCACCACAGTGACATTGGCTCAAGGGCTGTCTAGTCTGATGTCACTGTGAACTCAGAACAGGTGCCAGCCAGCACTCAGAAAGCCACCTGGTGGCCAGTGATGAAAGTTGTGTCGTTCCCCACCCACCCACCCACCCCCCACCCACCCACCCACCCCCCCCCCCGGTCTGTGAATTCCGGGAGTTGCTACCAAACCTGACAACCTGAGCTTGGTGTCCAGGACCTATGGTGGAAGGAGAGAACCAACTTCTGCAAGTTGAATCGTCTCTGAGACCTCCACAGGCACAGTACACACACACACACACACACACACACACACACACACACACACAAGTTAAAGTGAACTTTAAGAAATAAAAATAAAAACAAAGTAAGAAAGGGTTAGGAATGCAATTCAGTTGGTAGAGTGCTTATCTGGCAGACATGAAACCCTGGTTCAAACCTTACACAGCAGACATATGGTGGCTTCCTGAAATTCTGTAGTCAGGACCAGAGGCAGGATCAGAAGTTCAAGGTTATCCCCAAGTATTTAGCAAGTTTCAGGCCAGCCTGAACTAAATGAGACATTGCTTAAAAAAGAAAGAAAGAAAGAAAGGAAGGAAGGAAAGAAGGAAGGAAGGAAGGAAGGAAGGAAGGAAGGAAGAAAGAAAGAAAGAAAGAAAGGAAGAAAGAAAGAAAAGAAAAGAAAGACAGCTGCTGTATGACTCTTCTCCTTAGATGCCCCTAGAGAAGGCCAGGCCATTGAGGTAGGAGGATGAGAAATGCTGGGGTCTCAGGGAGAAGGAAATGGGGAACCATTTTTCTCATAGGCACAGGGTTTCAGTTTTGTTTTATATTTGTTCTGGCAGGAAAGTTGGTTATTGGGGAGGAAATCACGTGCTCCATTTTGAACATTTGAAAATCAGTTAAAATGAGTGCTAGGCAGAGGGGCTTGATGGGATTTTTTATTTTTATTTTTCTTTAATTTTTTGAGACAGGATCTCACTATATAGCCCTTGTTCTCCTGGAACTTGCTGTATAGACCAGGCTAGTCTTGAACTCCCAGGGATCTATCTACCTGCCTGTGCTGGGATTAAGGGATAAACCATCAAGCCTAGCTTTACTGGAAATTATAAAAATAACCAAATTCTTTTGAGGAAGAGCCGTGTTAAAAGTGTGAGTCACCAGAACCCACACAGCTATGAGGAAGTACAATTATATTTATCAGTAACATAGAGGGCAGGGCTCCTGCCCACCCAGGTTCTTTCTATTCTGTCTGGCTGGTAAATACAATATCACAATTTGATACAGAGCTTCGGCTTTGAAAGATGGGAAAATTCCAGGGCCAGTGGTGGGGATGGTTGTGTGACCCTGGGTGGAACACTACTGAACGGCTCTTCAAAGTGGTTAAACCAGACCAGACCTGGCAGTGTGCTCCTCTAACCCAGCTCTCAGTGGTGGAGGCAAGGGCATCAGAAGTTCAAGGTCATGGGGCTGGGAGATGGCTCAGCGCATAAAGGTTCCAACTGCCAAGTTTGACAACCTGCGTTCAGTCCCCGAGACTCACACAGTGAAGGGGAGAACCGACTCCAAGTTGTCCTCTGACCTCCGCAAACATAACCCCCCCTACCAAAAATAAACACTTAAAATATAATAACTTCTTTTTTTAAGCTCAAGGTTGGTTTTGGCAAAATAATAAATTCAAGTCCAGCCTGGGATACAAGGGACATAGCCAACATAAAATGTTAACAGGGGCTGGGGAGATGGCTCAGCAGTTAAGAGCACTTGTTGCTCTTGCAGAGGACCCGGGTTCAATTCCCAGCATGGATATAGTGGTTCACAAACATCTGTAACTCTACCTTCAGGGGTGCTCTCTTCTGACCTCTTCAGGTACCAGGATTGTATGTGGTACACACAAATTCAGGCAGAAAACTCTCTCTTTCTCTCTCTCTCTCTCTCTCTCTCTCTCTCTCACACACACACACACACACACACACACACACACACATCTTTAAAATAAATGAATAATAATAAAGAGTTGGGATTGGGGATTAGCTCAGTGGTAGAATGCTTGCCTAGCAAGCACAAGGCCCTGGGTTCGATCCTCTGGCAAATAATAATAATAATAATAATAATAATAATAATAATAATAATAACAACAACAACAACAATAAAGAGTTAAGAGAGTAAGTGAAGCCGGGTGGTGGTGGTGCACACCTTTAATTTCAGCACTCAGGAGGCAGAAGGAGGTGGATCTCTGAGTTGGAGGCCAGCCTGGTCTACAGAGCCAGTTCCAGGACAGCCAGGCTACACAGAAAAACCCTGTCTCAAAAGAGAGAGAGAGAGAGAGAGAGAGAGAGAGAGAGAGAGAGAGAGAGAGAAGAAGAAGAAGAAGAAGAAGAAGAAGAAGAAGAAGAAGAAGAAGAAGAAGAAGAAGAGAAGAGAGTGCATAGGTGGTAATTTTATGAGTTTGTACAAAATAAATTAAAGCACGCATAGACTGGAAGATGGCTTAGTGTTAAATGTTGGCCCCAGGTTCAGTATTCAGTAATGAGAGACAGAAAGACAGACACAGAAAGAGAATGAGAACACAAACTGAGCTACTAAGTTGGGCATTAGATAAAAAAAGACCAAATTTGGAGGGTTCTGTGAAACAAGCCATTAAGCCAGCCACAGGGAACCTGTAAGTGGTCAGGGACAAACCACCCAGCCTGCTGTCTCAGACATCACATTGAGGTGAAGATAGGATCAGAGCTGGGGGCTCAAGTTCCAGCTTTACCGTGTGCCAGGGTTTCCTGTCACCAAGACTTCTCTTGTTTGTGGGGAAACAGATAAAGTCAAGGTCTCACAGGAGCATGGTGGCTGCCCATGTCTGGCAAAGGCTGTGTACTCAGGGACTAGCATGGAGAAGAGGGAACATTTTAACACCTCTAACCCAGCATGTGGCCTAGAAATCCCAGCATTGGGGCACAAAGTCTTACTGAGCCCCCACAGAGAGGCCCTGAGCCCAGGGGCTCCTCCTATGCCATGGTGGCAGGGCACCTGGTTTGCCTTCCACCTTATCATCCCAGCGTTGAACTCTGGTCAGTGGCTGAGGGTCCCCAGGGCAGGTGTGAGGTCAGAGCCACCCAAGGTCCTAGGAATGATGTGATAGGACCCTGAGCAAACAAATGACACCCCCAAGGTGCAGGTGGAGGAACAAGCCTAAACCTCAGCAAGATACAGAGGAGGAACCAGCCCAAGCCAGGAGCCTCCTGGAAACACGATTTTCTTGCCTTATTTAGTGAGAGAGTGTTCATTTTCTGCTTCTGACCCCTTCCTATGACTGATCCGCTCAACTTCAAGCTTTGTGATTTTATTTTATTCGTTTTTGGTTTCTGTATTTGAGATATGGTCTTACTATGTACTCTTGGCTGGCCTAAAACACTCTATAGACCCAGCTGGTCTTGAATTTTCAATGATTCTTCTGCTTCTGGCTTTATTTTTGAGTTTTTATTTCATTATTATTTTTTCCCCCTGAGACATGGTTTCTCTGTGTAGTCTTGGCTGTCCTGGAACTCGCTCTGTAGGTCAAGCTTGCCTCAAACTCAGAGATCCACCTGCCTCTGCCTTCCCAGCACTGGGATTAAAGGTGTTTGTCTCCAAGGCCTGGCAAGTTTTTAAATTTTTATTTACCATCATTATGATGTGTGTGTGTGTGTGTGTGTGTGTGTGTGTGTGTGTGTACATGAATACCATGGCATACTATGTATACATAGAGGTCAGAGGACAACTTCCAGGAGTCAGTTTTCTTCCATAGTGGGATCCAGGAACTGAACTCAGGTCATCAGGTTTGTGTATTAAATGCTTTTACCCACTTGAACCCTCTTCACCGGCCTCCTGTTTTCTATTTTCTTGTTGTTTTGTCTTTTTTTTTTTTTTTAAACAGGACCTCAAATTTGTTATGTCTGACTTTGGAATGCCTGATCTTTCTGCCTCCAGCCCAGAAGTGCTGGGATTACAGGCATGCACCACCATTCCTGGCCTGAGCGGTTTCCTTAGCTTTCCTTGTCACTGGGGAATTGCTTTAAGCATGTCTGTGCTGTTTTCCCATCAGGCTCCGCTGCTCTTCCTTCCTTCCACAACACCTCTTCCGTTCCCTGAGGAAAGGAAGTGATCAGCTTAGGGCCGCAAATGAAGCCAAAGCTGTGTGGATACTGGTCCTGGCCAGCAACCTTCCTCTGAAACTGCTTTTCTGGTTTTAAAGCTTGCCTCTGCTGGGAAGGGCCAGCGTCAAGCCAGTGAGAGCGGCGGTCTTCCTGGAGGTGTTCTGCTGCCCCCCTGCTGGAACATCACGGTAAAGCCTCCGTGTGGAGTAAGGCTGCCTCAGGAGGGAGGGGCCTCTGTCCCTGTATCTCCTACACCCCCAGCAAGTGAAGATGAGGAAGAGAGAGCAAGAAACACCCACCAACGTAGACTCGAACTCCAAGGAGATGGCTCCCAGAGCATTCTCCAGCTGCTCCTTTCTGGAGATGTCCATGATGACCACCTCGGTGGGCTCGCTGATCTTGCGGATGTCCCACCACATGACCTGGCATGGGAAGGCAACTGAGACCTGGAGGACCCTGGCTTCTGTCTCCCAAGCCATCCAGGGCCTCAAAGGATGTGGGACCAATGAGAAACAAACGTATTTGTAAGACTCACAAAGACAAACTGATGCAGGCACAAGTCACTCCCTATATAGCAATATCTAGCAAGATGAAAACTATACACAGGACCCAGGCATGGTGATACATGCCTGTAATTCCAGCATCCAGGAGGTGGAGGCAGTAAGTCCAGCAGTTCAAGGCCAACCTGGACCAAATCTCTAAACAAAACAAAAACAAAAACCCCAACCAAATCAAGCTAGCATTCTTACTGCCAGCAATACCTGCTATAGACCAGCCTGTGCAAGCGTGCAAGGATCTAGGCCCAAATGCACTTTTCACTGTTCCTTTTAAAATCTTCTTAAACAAAGCATATACACCCACACCAAGCAGTCAACAGGTACAGAATCACACTTCATGAAAGTTGAAGTAACTGCTGAGTGGGCTCCAGCAACACAGCAGGTACACACAGGTGTAAAATGTGCAAGTTGGGGAGGAAGGACAGAGAGAGATGGGTGTTGGCTCAGCTATATAGAGAGCATCTCTCAGGGCAGACACAGAAAACTGACGTCCCAGGGAGGGGCTGGGGGGGGCGTGGATAGAGGAGGCATTTCAGAATCTTTGGGATTATTTGGGCCCTTGAATCTTTGGGATTATTCACTATTCAGTGTTAAAAAGGGGAGAATTTGCCAGGCATTGGTGGCGCACACCTTTAATCCCAGCACTCGGGAGGCAGAGGCAGGCGGATCTCTGTGAGTTCGAGGCCAGCCTGGTCTACAGAGTAAGTTCCAGGAAAGGCACAAAGCTACACAGAGAAACCCTGTCTCAAAAAAAAAAGGTGGGGGAGAATTTAGGTCAGTGAGATGGCTCAGCAGGTAAAGGTACTTGCTACCAAGCCCAAAGACCTGAGTTTGATCCCCGGTACCCACATGGTCACCATGGTACACACCACTGCCCCCAAATAGGCTTGCTTGTTTATTCTTTCTTTCTTTCTTTCTTTTCTAGCTCAGTGGTAGAACACCTCCCATGCATGAGGGGTTCCAGCCCCGGCACTACACAATGAAAGAAATGACGGGAAACAGAATGTAAGGCAACGTTCTCTGGATGCTTCTCGTGCCCCCCCCCTCCCCAGGGTCCAGCCAGGTGGTACCTGCCCGTCCGTGGACGCTGAGAAGCACTCGGTGCCTGTCTTTGACTGCAACCAGATGGTGCCGTACACTGGGTCTCGGTGGCTGAACTCGATGGTGGAGAGCTCTGCCACCAGGCTGCCCTTCCTGGTGTCCCAGCAAGCTGACAGGGGAGAAGTTGAGGCTGTGAACTGAAGTTCCCAGAAAAGTAAAACCAAACAAACCTGCAGTGAAGTTTTTCTGTGACTGAGGAAAGTTGAGACTCTGAGTTCGAGGCCAGCCTGGTCTACATAGCAAACTCCAGGCCAGCCAGGGCTGCATAGTGAGACTCTGTCAGAAGAATATTATCAGATCTCACGTACAGGCGCTTCCTGTTATAACCCCCTTGCCTGTTTCACTAATATTTGGCAGAGGGAGGTGGGTGTTCATTTGTTTTGTTTTTGGCTCCACAGATCTCTCTCTGAAAAAAGCCTTGGTTAAGTAGTTTTCTGTTGTGCACTCTAAGAACTTTGTGAAATTGCTTTCACATTGTTACTTAGTATCTGACATAACACATCCATGCTTCTGGACCATGGTCATTCATATTTGATTCTAGAACTGTCTCTCATTTCCTTTTGAGGTGAGAGCTGTGTTTGGCAGTGTGTGTGTGTGTGTGTGTGTGTGTGTGTGTGTGTGTGTGTGTGTGTGTGTGTGTGTGTGTGTGTGATGGGATTCTTTCCCCAGTAAGGAGCTGAACTGGAGGAATACTGCTTCTCTGAGTTTGGATTTTTAGAATCAGGGCTACATTCAAACCAGCCTACATTTTCTACCATCCCCACATAATCTATGCAGAAACTCCTGGAGTGTAGGTTTCATTCACTCCATTGTAGCCCAGGCATGTCCTAAGACCACCCTACACCCCAGTGAAACTCCTGGGAATGGACCAAGCTCAGTACTGGGAGAGGCAGGGGTTGGGGCGGGAGGTAGAGAGGCTGGGCTGGTCAGGAAAGGTCAGTCAGGGAAAGTGGCAGGGAGTTAAGGTTGAGGTGGAGCTAGCAAAGAGGTGAGGCAGGAGAATCGCAGGCAGAGGTCCCGAGGTAAGAATGTGGGGGGCTCGCCCTGCTGTGTAAACATGATGCTGCAAGAAACATATGGAGGGGCCGCTGAAGAGATAGATGGCTCCGTGGGTAAAGGCTGTCACAAAGCCTGACCACCTGGGTTTGATTCCCAAAACCCACCTGGTAGATCAAACCATCTATAAATCCAGTTCCACCAATACCTTTTCTGGCAACTAGACATACACATGGTGCACAAAACAAGGTAAATAAGCCTAAAAACTAATAACGAATAATAATAAACAAAGAGGGCCGGTGAGGTAACTCATGAGGTAAAGGTGCCTATCACAGCCTGACAACCTGAGTTGAGGCCCTGAGATCCACATGGGAGTAAAGAACCAACTCCTTCCAGTAGTCCTCTGACCTGTCCATGCAAGCTGTGGCATACGTGTACCCTTCTGTCTTAGTCCATTGTCATCATGGCGGGGAGCGTGGCGGCGTGCAGGCAGACGTGGTGCTGGTTGAAAGTGCTACATCTGGCAGGCAATAGGAAGTCAGCTGAACTCAGGGCAGTATCCTGAGCATAGGAAACCTCAAAGCCCATGCCCACAGTGACACACTTCCTCCAACAAGGCCGTACCCACTCCAACAAAGCCACACATCCCAATAGTGCCACACCCTGTGAGATTATGGAGGCCAACTGCATTCATTCAAACTACCACACCCTCCAACACAATAAATTTTAAATATGTAAATTAAAAGTTAAAAAAAGAGGCCTGGAGAGATGGCTCATTGGTTAAGAATGTGTGCTGCTTTTACAGAGGACCTGAGTTCTGTTTCCAGTATCCACACTGGGTGGCTCACAACTCCCTGTAACTCCAGAGACTGAGGACCTGATGCGGCTGACCTCTGCAGGCACCTGCCCACCCACACAGAGACAGACACACATGTACAGTATTTTAAATGCTAAAATAAAGTCAGGGCTGGGAGGTGGCCCAGTGGTTAAGAATGCTTACTGCTCTAACAGAGTGTTGGAGTTTAGTTCCTAGGACCCACAAAACACTAATACACATACAATTAAAAATAAATTAAGAGAGAGAGAGAGAGAGAGAGAGAGAGAGAGAGAGAGAGAGAGAGACTCACGGGCATGTGCAAGCCTCTACCGTGACTCCATCTTTGTGCTTTGCCATAAAGCCTGCCTGCTTCCTGCCCTGATGTATCTGGCTTTCCCCTCCTGAGGGCCATCAAGAGCCACATGCTTACTCAGAGCCATTTCTGGGAAAGGTGATCTCCTAAACCAGCAAATGTACTTACTTGCTCATAAGCTTTGACCTAGTAGCCCCCAAGTCCAAGACTTTTGTCCCTGGTCAGGCCAGGCCCAGAAATGTGGTTCTTTGACTATCTTGCTCTACAAAGCAGCACTCCAGGGTGTGTCCCGTGATCCCAGATGTCACAGCTGGAGTCTCCTTCCTATGGCAGCAGGACCCCAGAGCTGAGCTGTTCTGAGCCAGTGTGAAAAGTCACTGAAGGGGGTCATGAATAATGAGTGAGAAGGGCTGCTGAATAAGTCATGACAGCAGCTTGCCTGTGGTCTTTATGGTGCAGACAATGGACGATATGGTGGGGAAATGTATGGAGCCCATAGCTGTGACACAGCCTGGCTGCTCCCTGGGGGATGCGTTAGGTCTGAGAGACAGACCAGGGCTTTTTCCTCAAGGGAATCGGGAGTTTAAGGTTAGCCTGGGCTAGAAAGTAAGACCCTGTCTTTAAAGCAAAAATACACTAGGAAGCTGGGGATTTGGCTCAGTGGCTAAGAGTATATACTACTCTTGCAGAGGATGGCACCCAACTGCCTGTAACTCTGATGCCCTCTTCTGGCCTTCAAGGGCACTGCACTCATGGGCACATACCCACACTTAATCAAATAACAAGATGAAAGTAAACCAGAAAAACAAGAGCAATTAAACCCAAAGCAAGCTAAGCATAGTGGCTCAGATTTATAATCCCAGCACTCAGAAGCTGAAGCAGGAGAATTAATGCAAGTTTGAGATCAGCCTAGGCTACACAGTAAGTTCAAGTCCTATATGTGCTACATATGGAGATCCTGTTTTACAAAATAAAATGATAAAATAATAAAAGAAAAATAGCCAGGAATGGTGATGTGTGCCTTTAATCTCAGCACTCAGGAGGCAGAAGCAGGCAGATCTCTGTTAGTTCAAGGCCAGCCTGGTCTACAGAGTGAATTCCAGGGTCAGCAAGGGCTACCCAGTAAGGTCCTGTCTTAAACAAACAAACACAAAAGCCGGAAGTGGAGAGCAAACCCAGCGCTTGGGAGGTGAAGGCAGCAGGATCAGCAGCCTGAGCATGTGTGCACACAGACAAACACACACACATACACACACACATACACACATACACACACACACACAATCACACATACACACACACAGAGACATTTAAAACAAAATGGAATAAAAATTTAAGTAAAGTATAAGTGAAAGATTTAAAAAAAAACCTGAGAAATTTAATAAAGTTTGTTCTTTAAAAAAACAAACAAACAAACAAACAAACAAAAAAAACCCAAAACACTGGGCTGGAGAGATGGCTCAGAGGTTAAGAGCACTGGATGCTCTTCCAGAGGTCCTGAGTTCAATTCCCAGCAACCACATGGTGGCTCACAGCCATCTGTAGTGAGATCTGGTGCCCTCTTCTGTGTACATAATAAATAAATAATAAATCTTAAAAAAAAAAAAAAAAAAACCTGACAAATTGACAAACCTCTCTTGATTGACTAAGAAAAAACTAAAAAAGCTCCAATGACTAAAAACATACAAGAATCACGGATGGCGGATGATGTGTCAATGAGCTGGGTAACCTAGATGAAATGGAAAAGTCCTAGAACAACAGATGCTGCCAAAGCAGATTCAGAAACAGACCGACTGAGTTCATTCATTAGCTTCCAATCAAGAAAAGCCTGGGGGCCGAATGCCCAGAACACACATGGTGAACCACGAGAACGGATCCCCACATGTTGTCCTCAGACTCTCACAGACTCACCATTACACCCAAGTGCCCATCCCCCACCTCACTCCCCCCCCCCTCCCCCCCCCCCCCTCCTCATCAGAGCCACCTTGGGAAGTTCGGCTTGTGCCTCCTTACAAAAGGGTTATCCCAGCTGGGCTTCTTGACTGTTTATACTCAGGGGAGGGAGTCAGGAGACCCTCCCCTGAGAATTCCACTGCCCCCACCGTCTGTTGTATTCAGCGCTGCTGCCCTAACTGCTGGGGGGGGGGATGGGAGGGGGGGTGCTGGGAGGCTGGGGTATATGGCCAGGGGGAAGAGTTGGGGAAGGGGCTTTCTCTATGAAGCTATGGGCAAGTTCTCATCCCTGCTGGGTAAAGGCTTTCCAGGGGTGGCTTGTTGAGGGAAGGAGCATGGAGCACCCAAACTCCCTATAGGAAACCCCTCTCCTGTGCTCCGTAAGGAAGCCCAATAAATGTCCCAGATTGTGCCTCAGGTTATCATTGGGACCTTAGGAAAAGGAATCTCTCTCTCTCCTCTCTCTATATGTATGTGTGTATGTTAATGTAGCATAAACAAACAAATAAATAAAGTGATAAACAAAGAAACAAACATGCCCAGGTGTTTATGGGGGACTTAGCTGGAGGAAGCGTGTGTGTGTGTGTGTGTGTGTGTGTGTGTGTGTGTGTGTGTGTGTGTGTGTGTGTGTTGCTGGTGGGACCGCCTTATGTAAGGCCCAAACCATCTGCTTCTCCTGAGGTGAGAAGCCCTCTTTGCAAGCTCCTCCCACCACCGGGGAGCAGCCGCTCCTGCGCCAGTGCTTTTCCTAGCACCAAGTACTGTTCCCTCAGGAACCCTTCTTCCCCGAAGTCCCACCTCTCACATGTTAGGGCACAGCAAAAGGAACTGTAGCTAACACAGGAGGTGAGGCTTGCCCAGCGTGCAAACCCAGTGTCACCCACACTCATCCCACCTAAGTTTTCCAGACACCTCTCCCTACATGGGACTCTACAATGGCCCTCACATTCCTCCATGGCTTGCCCTGGCCCTTGACTTTATTTGAGCTTTTTTAAAAAACCCAAACCCCCCAAACTACATTTGCTGGGGCAGTGGTGGATCACTTCTTTAAACCCATCACTCAGTAGGCAGAGGCAGGCAAATCTCTGAGTTCGAGGCCAGCCTGGTCTCCAGGGCAAGTTCTAGGACAGCCAGAGCTACACAGAGATACCCTGTCTTGAAAAACCAAAAACCAAACAAACGAAATTTTATTTATTTATTATGCATGTGTGGGTGCATATGTGCCATGGCATACATGTAGGTCAGAGGGCTACTATTCTTTTTGTCCACCATGTGGGTCACACAGGTCAACTCAGGTCATCAGGTGTAATGGCGGCACCCTTACCAATGGAATCATCCGTTGCAGGATATTGGATCACACTGTGAACCCCGAGATTGCATTATTTACTGGAAAAACCCGTTTCTAGTTGTGGTGTGGCTCAGCCTTAGCACACATCTTTAATCCAAGTGCTTTCTGCTTATTGTAAACAGGATTGAATAAATCATAGGTCAAGGGACGGAGCAAGCAACCAGTTGGCAGGAAGTGAACATAGGATTATTAAGAAAAAACCATAGAGAGTAAGAGGGAGTCAGGAGGATGGATAGAGAGACACACAAAGTAGAGGGGGGCATTCAGTTTGAGGAGTCTGGTTGGACACGGCGGGACTTTGGCTGAGGAGGAAGGTCAGCTGGGTGCTTTCTCTGCCTCTCTGAGCTGGGAAACCTTTCACTCCAGCATCCAGCTCCAGAATCTTTATTGGTAAAATCAAATGATTGAGATTTTGTTAAAAACAGCCATCTCCCTGGCCTGGATTATGATTTTTAAAACCTTCTTACTGCCTGCTAATGTTAGACTTACCTGAATGATTGTGACTGGAGGCTAGCCCAAAGTGTCAGCAAACCTTGACTCCCAGGGGACTGCAGGGTTACTTCCCAATGGCCTGCTAAGTCCAGGCTGAGCCCTGGTGGACATGTGGGTTAGCGGCGCCCTGCCTGGCTGCTGGCCGGGGCCTGGGTCTCCTTACCTATCTGCCCATTGTAGCAGCCCCCTAGGAGGACGTGGGAATCCTTGGGGTTGTACTCCAGGGTGACAAGAGGGGAGGATGGCTTCAGGACAATTTCAGGTCTGTTGGGGTTTTCTAAAATAAAGAGGGGGGAAAATCCATTAGGCCTACACAGAGGAAGGACCAGGCCAATCTATTTAACCGATTCTGTGCTGCCGAGGGGGACAATGTCAGCATCGGATCCTTCCTCTCCTTCTGGCCTCTTTTGCCTGAATCTTGGCTAGTGGCCTTATTTGGGGCAGTGGAGTCAGAATCAGGATTTGCGTGTGTACTCGTATACTGAATTCCAGTTCTGGTCCATTCCCCAGGTTTGGTATGAAATGAAATTTTGATACCAAGGCAGAAGGAGTGGAGGAAGTCCGAGTGAATGAAGTCACCTGGCCTCAGACCCAGGGAGGAAGGGCAAAGCCTCACCTCACCTCCACCCCCTGCTGGGGTGAGGCTCAGAGGGAAACGGTAAAGCTTCCTTCAGCAGACTAAGAATGAGTGTTGGCTGTGTGTGCAGAGAATGTCTGCCACAGCTTTCTCCTCACCAGGTGTTTACAGACTGAAGACGGCTTGCCTATGGAGATGGCTCTACCAAGGTAGCTAAGCCCGCCTCTTTGATTCATCTGTATGTGCTGACCCCGGATCCTTGCTCAGCTGTATGCAATAACCTCATGTCTCTGTTCAACTCTGAACAGTAAGCACACTGAGCTTCCTCGACACGGCGGTTTCCCCAGCAGTGAGCTCAGACTGCCCCGCCTCAGCTTTTCAGTGTGTGTCTGTCTGTGTTTGTCTTTTTATCATTCCTTGGCTGCTTCAGCCAACTCCAAGTCCCTGGGTCCGTGAATTCATGGCACTGAGGTTTTACATCAATTCTACTCTTGGGGCCAGTGAGATGGTCTAACAAGTAAAGGCACTTGCTGCCCAAGCCTGGTGTGACCTGAGAGTCCTCCAAGCCCAGAGAAAGGTGGAAGAGAAATGACCTCAAAAGTTGTCACCTGATCTCCACAGGTACACCATGACACACATGCCCTCCCCACAAACACTACCCATCTGTGGGGGGGTTTCTTTTCTTTTCTTTTCTTTTCTTTTCTTTTCTTTTCTTTTCTTTTCTTTTCTTTTCTTTATCTCTCTCTCTCTCTCTCTTTCTTCTTTTTGGTTTTTATAGACAGGGTTTCTCTGTGTAGCTTTGCATCTTTCCTGGAACTCACTCTGTAGCCCAGGCTGGCCTTGAACTCACAAAGATCTGCCTGCCTCTGCCTCCTGAGTGCTGGGATTAATGGCGTGCACCACCACCACCACCACCACCACCACCGCCCAGCATTTTTTTTTTTTTTTTTTAATAATCTACTCTCTGTCAATTTCTTCCACCCAGGTCTGAGGACCAGGGTTGAAACTGGGACGACTCTGGGTGAGGGTGGCCTGCTGTCAGAATTTGATGAGCTGCAGAAAGGAGTGGGGTGTCTGTTCTGAGTTGTGCCCACACGTTGACCGTCATTGCCATCTTTCCCTGTAGAAAATGGTCTTTAGTTGCTGTCTGCCACGGGTGAAAGGCGAGTATCAGAAAAGGTGAGATGGTTTCCCTCCACTTGGGTCCCCTCTTGGTCAAGTAGGAATCCTTCTGGTATGGGGAGCCTATGGATCCGGGACCCCACGGATCTTAACAATCTGGGGTTGGGCTGGGGAGTAACAACTCCTAACACTCACAGGCTGTAGAGTCCATCCCCAGTGTGGAAGGCAAATATAGAGTGGACGGGAACTTTCTGGGTTGGCTCTGGCTCTGTGGAGGTGTGCCTGCCTGCTCCACACAGGGAGGAGACAAGAGCCTTCCTCCTGCCCCCCCCCCCCCCCCCCCCATCCCCACCACAGTGTCTTTGATCCCTCATTTGTGCACTCTGGCTCCCTGAGCTTTGCTGACCTCTGACCTGGCCCCTCAGCCCTCCCTGGCCTGTGGATGGAACTACCCGTTTCTCACCCAGATCCCAGATGTAGGACTCGTAGCTCATGCCCACGGGGGCTCGCTGGAAGTTCAAGCAGGAATAAGCTATTGCCAGCTTCCTGTTGCCATCAGGGTGCCAGGAGAGGTGTGTGGCTGTCCGCTTGATCTCCTGAGGGTCCCTGGAGGGACAGCAGGGAAGGCAGGGGACTGGAGGGAAGGGTCTCCCCAAATCTTTGTTTATCAGATTCCTTTTCAAAAAATCCAAATGGACCTAAGCAATCACATTCACTTAGGAACTTTTTTTGTTTTTGTTTTTGTTTTTGTTTTTGAGCTGAGGATCGAACCCAGGGCCTTGTGCTTGCTAGGCAAGCACTCTACCACTGAGCTAAATCCCCAACCCCGGAACTTATTTTACAAGGTTGAAGCTGGACAACAGGTGGCTCCTGCCTGTAATCCACAACCTTACTTTAGTTTTCAGAGTAGATAGACCTTGTCTCAATAAATGAATAAATAGATACATAGATAAATAAATAGATAGATACGTGGATAAATAAATAAATAAAGGCAAACCCCACAGAAACCCCAGAGTTGACAAGACTCCCTTAAATGGAAAGCCAGTCTCAATGGCTCCACATAGAATGTCAGAAGAAACAGCCATTGAAGTAAATGAATGTTTAGGCTAATAATATATACAAATTTTTGAGGCAAGATCCCATGTACCCCAGGCTGACCTTGACCTGAGGATGACTTTGAATTTCTGGTCCTCTTGCCTCCACCTCCCAAGCACAGAGATTATAGGCATGCACCAGTGTACTCAGTTTACAAGGTACTGGGGCTCGAACCCATAGCTTTGCATATGCTAGGCACGTACCAACACAGGCTGTGTCCCTAGCAAGGCAGTGCCTGTACAGCCCTGACTGATCTGATACTCCTGTGTGTCTCCATGATGAGCTAGAGTTTAACACACTTCTTTTTTTCTTTTCTTTGTAAAGACAGGGTTTCACTGTGTAGCCCCGGCTGGCCTGAAAGTCACTAGGTAAACCAAGTCAGAGATCCGCCTATCTCTGCCTCCCAAGGGCTGGGATTAAAGGCATGTGCCACCATGCCGGCCTAGTTTAAACACTTTTACCTGATGAAAGTTTTGGCTGGGAGCCTGATTTCACAGTTATCACCATAAAAGAGGTAGAGAATCCAGCCTCTTTACTACTTGGTTTTTGCCCAAATGAGATCAAAACTCCTGTCCAGCTAGACATGGCAGTACACACCTATAACCCCGACCCTAATCCTAACAGTATAAAAGGCGGAGCTGAGGGTGTGGTTCACTTGCTAGAGTTTTAGCCTACAATCATGAAGCCCCGAGTTTGACCCCCAGCCCCACATAAGACATGGGCTTTAATCGTAGCACTTGGGAAGTAGACCGAGGGATCAGGAATACAGGGCTAGTGTTGGCTACATAGTGAGTCTAGGCCAGCCTGAGCTACAGGACACCGTGTCTCAGAAAGAAAGAAAAGAAAAGGAGGGAAGGAAGGAGAGAAAGAAGGAAGGAGAAGGGGGGAGAGAAAGAAAAGATTCAGAGAAACAAGTCCATTAGTGAGTGAAAGAAGTCAGGCTAACCGGGCCACAAAGAAAACGGCATCGTGTGTCGTGTGGAAGTTGGTGATGATAAAAAGATCAGCGGGCATCAAGAGGGCAGAAGAATGAATAGGGGAAGCAGTAAGGAAGGACTTTTGAGGACAGCGAAAAACCTGCTCTGCATTGGACCTTGGTCCAAATTCACAGACTGAGGTCCAAGAGTGCCCCCTAGTGGAAGCCATGGCCCCTGCATAGCGGAGATTTGGTCGATTGGTTATTTCTTATTATTTATTTATTTATTTATTTATTTATTTATTTATTTATTTATTTATTTATTTATTTATTTATTTATTGGTTTTTTGAGACAGGGTTTCTCTGTGTAGCTTTGTACCTTTCCTAGAACTCGCTTTGTAGACCAGGCTGGCCTCGAACTCACAGGTATCAGTGTTTTCCCTACATGTACGTATGTGCCTCACTTGTGTGCCAGAGAAGGTATCAGATTGCTGTAGAGAGCCTGAGTTGGTTCCCAGTATCCTCCTATGGACAGGTCACCTGTACTCCAGCTCTAGGGGACCTAGCACCCTCCCTCTGGAGCTACCTGAAGACATTGATGGTCTTGGCTGATGGTGCCTCTTCAGTCACCTCCACGCCGTCCTCATCATCAAAATACTCCTCGTAGATATCAATGGCATTGTTCTGTTTGATGCAGTGTTCCATGATCTGTGGAGACACCCAGAGATCTTAGGGGTGAAGAGAGCTCTGTTCTGGCCAAGCAGGGCTATCCTGCAGCCTGAGAAGGACAAGAAACACGGAGTGGTCCCTGCCCTTGTTCCGTGGGGGAAGCATCACCTCCAAAGAACTACAATTGGTTCTTGGGGACACAGGCATACAAGCATGGCCCACATCACACTTATGGCGAGGACAAACCACCCCAAAGGCCCCCCCCCCGTCATTTCTGATGTTCAGCAAGGTCTAGCCCAAGCCTGACACCCTTCCAGGAGCCTTCTTTGATTCCTTCAGCAGGAAATTCACTCCTTATGGAGCAAATGGGCAAGCACATATCTCCCACAGGGTTTCTTTTAATAGTATCTGGCAAAGTCTGTCTGTCTGTCTGTCTTGAACTCTCAGAGTGAATTACAGACTCTTTGGGGACAGGAGGCATGTAAGATTCAGTTTGCAGTTTCTGCTGTGTCTGGCAGAGACTTAAAATTCAGTTCTGTGCATGAGTGAGCATTACTGACTGATTGACAGGCTCTTTGGGGGTACCCTTTACCCAAGGGGCATCTTATTTATTTAATTATTATTATCGCATGTGTGCCTGTGTTTTGAGGGCATGTGCTCACCATTGCACGTGTGTGGAAGTCAGAGGATACCTTACAAGAGTGAGGTGTCTCCAGCTATTATGTGGGTTCCAGGGCTCCAACTCAAGTGATCAGCCTTGGTGACAAAGGTCTTTACCCACTGAGCCATCTTGCCAGCCCTCTTCCAGCATTTTAGACCCTTTTCTAAAACCTGTTTGGCTATAGGCCTTTATAGCCAGCAGTGAGGTTCCCCCTTCCCTGGCTGGAAGCCATGGAAGCCTACAGGGGACCAGGTACAGCCTGGGTTCAGTCCAAGCTGCAGGAACTGGCGTCACAGCTGGAGCTGGGGGCAAGCCTAACCGAGCCCAGCTGCATGACGGCATTGATGTAGTTCTCATCTTTCTCCACTTTCTTCCGGAAGCGGATGGTCTGCTCCAGCTCCTGGGGGTTCACATCCTTGGGCCAGCCTCCCTCCACATGGTTGACACCGCAGCTCTCCATCTCAAAACGCTCTGTGTTGGCCTAAGCAGAGAGAACCACAGATGAGATGTCACAGGCCTAAGCACTCAGCCACTTCTGCAAACCCAGATCCTGGGGTCCCAGTGGCTCTTAAGGGGATACTGAGGAAGGGGTGCCCTGACCAAAGTCACCAAGTGAGGCCCTATCTGGTCCTCAGGTGACTTCAAGTGGCCTCAGCAGCACTACCTTGAAGCTTTGCAGGGCCAATGGTGGTCATGGAAAACTCAGTTCCAACTTTATCTTTTTTTTTTTTTCTTTCCCTGAGACAGGGTTTCTCTCTGTAGCTTTGGAGCCTGACCTGGAACCCATTCTGTAGACCAGGCTGGCCTCGAAATCACAGAGATCTGCCTGACTCTGCCTCCCGAGTGCTGGGATTAAAGACGTGCGCCGCCGCCGCCGCCGCCACCGCCGCCGCCGCCACCACCACCACCACCACCACCCAGCCCATCTTTATCTTGAACAGGCTCAGGAGCACATCCACCCATCCTGGGAGATATATTAACAGTGATTGATCCTCTATCCTTTAGCTTCAGAGAGTGCAGATCAACAGCAACTCAGAGTGTGGGCTTGCCTGGTGCATTCTCTGGAGCTGGCAGGACAGTTTTCCCAGCTAAAGTTGCCTTCATTCATTCATTCATTCATTCATTTTTATTTGAGACAGGGTCTCATGTAGCCCAGGTGGGCCTCACACTTCCTGTGTAGCTTGAGTATGACTTTGAACTTCTGATCTTACTGCCTCTGTTTCCAGGGTGCTGGGATTACAAGCATGTACTGCCACACTTGGTTTTATTTTTATTTTATTTTATTTTTGAGACAGGGTCTCACTATGTAACCCTAGCTGGCCTGGAACTCGATATGTGTCGGTCAAGTAGGCCTTGAACTCAGAATCACCTGCCTCTGCTTCTGAGTGCTGAGATTAAAGACATGCACCACCACGCCTGGCTCACACTTGGCTTTACACAACATTTGAGATGGAACCCAGGGCTCTCTATGGATGTTAGGCAAGAACTCTACCAACTGAGCTGCATCTCCGGAAAGTGTGGTGTAGCCATCATCTCTCTGTAGTTCCAAAGCTTTTCATTACCTTGCAGGGAAGGGATCCCCATGCCCATGAACTGGCTACTCCATCTCCTTTCCACACGTTAAGCCAGCTCTCCTAGAGGGAGATGCTCTGAAGTGCAGGGCTACAGCTGGAAAGCCCTGAGGGGTGTGCTGAGGAGAAGGCCCTGAGCACTGTCTGTCATCCTGGGTCCGGAAGCAGTAATTAGGCTGGGAAAGCAAGAAGCTCATTCATGTGAGTCACCAAGATCATTCACGCCCACAAAGTGGTGAAGGTGTTTGGGCCAAATCAAGTGATACTTTCATTGGTTGACCCTGGGCAGGATGGGTTAGCTCATTCTCCATGATTCTCAGTGTGGCTGACAGAATTGGAGTTTGATCTCTTACTTCACAGGGACACAGCGTTCCTGGGGCCCTGACCCATTCCAGTAGGAATTTTCTAGGTAACACTTCCTTTTCCTCAAGCCCCTCTGGGTAGTTCTCTCAGAAGGGTCAAATGCCCAGAATGACCTCAGTGACATCTCTGAGGCCTCAGAAGCCCTGGGAGGAACATTTCAGTTCTAGACGAGTTCAATCTTTTTGATATTGTAATAGGACCCAATACTGTCATCCACAAAGTTCATTTCAGTAACCACATGATTGACTCCCTGTCTCTGTGTGTGTGTGTCTCTCTCTGTCTCTTCTGTCTCTTTCTGTCTCTCTCTTTCTGTCTCTCTCTTTCTCTCTCCCTGCTGGACAGAGGAAATAGATATAATCTTTAAAAATCAGACATGTGGCTGGGCGGTGGTGGCACATGTCTTTAATCTCAGCACTCAGGGAGGCAGAGGCAGGTGGATTTCCGTAAGTTCAAGGCTAGCCTGGTCTACAGAATGAGTTCTAGGATAGCCAAAGCTAATACATAGAGAAACTCTGTCTCAAAAAACAAACAAAATATCTGACTTGTGAGATGGAGGCAGGAGGATCAGAAACTCAAGGTCATTCTTGTCCTGGCAAGTTCAAGGCCAAGCTGGGGGTACATAACCCCTCTGCCACAGACATAAAAAAAAAAAAAAATCACACATACGAAAATATTAGCATAATGCTTTAAGTAGATTTGCCAGTTTGTATTGCACACATTCACAGCTATCCTCAGCCATGTCTGGAGGTGACTGAGCCCTGGAATCCACCCACTCATCCTGGGAGACATCATATTAACAGTGATTAATTATCCATCCTTCGACATCACAGAGACTTTGCAACAACAGCAATTCAGAGCATGGGCTTGCCATGTGCACTCCATAGACACACCTGCTCTGGCCCAAGAAGAGTTAGTGCTATGTACTCCTGATCCTGGCACAGGGGTGAGTCTTGGGGTTCCTCTGTCCATATGCCTCCAGCACCTGCTCTCGTCCACTCTACCTAGTTTCCAGTTTCCCCACTGACCACCCTGGGTTTCCAGGGCAGGAACTTACCTCGTGTTCTGACATACTGGCCGAGCACTGGATGCCTGTGTCCACTGGGTTCCGCTCCACATACAGTGTGGACAGCTCAGGGTTGGGCGGAATGTCGATGTTCAGCTCCGCCTGGCGGTCTGAGAAGTTGCACTGTTTCCCAAACTCGCTGCGCTTCTTGATGTACACGTAGACGATCTCCATGGTGATGGTTGCAACCGCTGCAGCAGGAGAGAAGAGAGTCTGAGACTGTTGAGGGGTCCCACCCAGATACCGCTCATCACCTCAAGTCCCACCGGAGGCGGGGCCATGTTTTGCATCTGGTTTGCAGGGAGCCAGGTTAGGGAATCCTAGGGGATTCTCTCCAGAAGCTACACCTGTGTTTTTGAAAATCATTTAGGGGCTAAAGAGATGGTTCAGTGGTTAAGAGTACTGGCTGCTCTTCCCGAGGACCCTGGGGTCCATTCCTGCACCCACACAGCTGCTCACAAGCCCCAGGGGACCCGACATCGCCCTCTTCTGGCCTGCACACACATTGTGCACAGATATACACACAGGATGCAGGCAACCCCCACCATACACACACACACACACACACACACACACACACACACACACACACACACACACATGCTCTTCTAAAAATAATCTTATTCAGCAGGGCACTTTGAAGGTGGAGGCAGGAGGATAAGACTTTAAAATCATCCTAGGCTACATAGCAAGTTCAAAGTCAGTCTGAACTACATGAGACCCTGTCTCTAAACACAAAACATAGAAGTAAAACAAACAAAATAAAAAATAAGACCAAAAATCTCTCCTCTGAAACCAAATATGATGGTTCACACTTGTACTCCTAGCCCTTGTGACTTCAAGACCAGCCTATGCTTCAAAAGCAGCCTGTGTTATATAGTGAGGCCTTGTCTAAAACAGGCCTGGAGTTAAAAGTACTTGCTCCTCTCACAGAGGACTGGAGTTTGGTTCTCCAGCTGTTTGTAACTCTAGCTCCAGGAGATCCAGGGCCACCTTCTGACCGCTGTGAGCATGTGTGTATATGCCAATCCCTCCTTCTCCCATACTTTCTCTCTCTCTCTCTCTCTCTCTCTCTCTCTCTCTCTCTCTCTCTCTCTCTCACACACACACACACACACACACACACACACACACACACACACAGACAGAGCTAAATACATCTTATTTGAGACAGGGTCTCACTGTTTGGCCTGGAACTCACCGTATAGACAAAGCTGCCTTTAAACTTGGAGATTCACTGACCTCTGTATCCTGAATACTGAGATTAAAGGCATGTGCTACCATGTCCAGAAAAACAAAATCTTTAAAGAAACAAAGTAAACCGAGACAAAGCAACAAAAATAACTTAATTCTTCTGAGTGCCAAGCATAAATTTCATTGTTTGGTTCTTGCCCTTGCCCTTTGAGGTGATCAATGAAATCATTTCACTTGAACATTCATACCTTTAGGTGATTTTCCTGGGGTCACATCGCTGACAAGTAGCCCAGGTGGTCTGCCTGGCTTCAGAGTTCTTACCCACAAAATTACACTCTCTACTGAATCAATACACTTGCTAGGAGGCAGGAAGCAATATTGGTGACCATGACTTTGAGCTAAACCCATCACCACACTTAAGATTTGAACCACATGGTACACAGATTAGAAAAACCCGAATCTCTTAATAACCCCCAGCCACTCCCACCACTGTTCAAAAGGCTCATCCATGCCAGAGTGCCAGATTGCCAGGCTCTACCCCTCCTCTGGTGGCCACATAGGGAATCTATGCCTCCTGCATTGCTCTCTGTGGATCTGTGAGCCACTTTGAGAATGGACAAAAAGCCAGGCGGCTTCTTCAACAAGCAGAACTAGACAGTCACTAGATTTGTGCTCCTTAGCCATGAGAATCAAGATTTGGGGCCAGCGAGGTGGCTCAGCAGGTAAAGGTGTTTGTGGCACAAGCCTCAAGACCCGGGTTCAATCCCCGGAGCCCATGGTGTAAGGGAGAGGACCATCTCCAACATGTTGTTCTCTGACCTTCACGTGTGCATGGTGGCTTGCACAAGCACATGCACATGCACACACTCACTCTAAATTTAAAAAAAAATAATTATAAGGAAGGCTGTTAAGACCCTGGAGTTCTGGCTCTGCCTTGACCAGCAGTGTGTCCTTGGCTGGGTCACTCAGTCTTTCCAGGGCTGAACTGCAGCTGCAAAGGGGCTGTAAAGGGGCTGGCACACAAACAGGATGTGAGGAAAGGCCTCCTGGGAATACAGAAAGACAATGCCAACTGCCCTGCACTCAACACAAAGGGAACTTCTGACTCTGTGCATTAGGGGGCTGAGTACAGGTGGCTGGTCATCTGGCCATCGGGGGGCATTATACTGTGGACTCGGAACTCCAGCTTGAGCTATGTCAGACTCTGTCTGGTACTGAAGGGATAGCTGGGTGGTTAACAGCGCTCACTGACTGCTCTACAGAGGACTGGAGTGTGATTCCCAGTACTCACGTGTCACAATACAGACAAGTGGAAAAACACACATACACCTATGTAAAACATACACAGTGCCGGGCAGTGGTGGCACATGCCTTGAATCCCAGTACTCCGGAGGCAGAGCCAGGCAGATCTCTGTGAGTTCGAGGCCAGCCTGGGCTACAGAGTGAGTTCCAGGAAAGGTGCAAAGCTATACAGAGAAACCCTGTTTCAAAGAAAAAAAATCAAATTTTCCCAGAGGCTGGGGAGATGGCTCAGTGGTAAAGAGAACTGGCTGCTCTTGCAGAGGACCAGGGTTTGATTCCCAGCATCTACATGGCAGCTCTCAACCATCTGTAACTCCAGTTCCAGGGGAGCTGGTGTCATTTCCTGGCCTCCGAGGGCACCAGGCACACATGCAGGCAACACACACATAAGATAAACATTAAAACATCTTTAAAACAATGTCTTTAAAAATGAAAAGATCCTGTCTCAAAGACACACATACAGAGAGGAGAGAAAAGAAAGAGGAGAGAGAGGGGACAGGGGGAAGGGGAGACAGACGATAAAACCTAATTACGCACTAGACATGGTGGTATGTCCATAATCTCAGCACTGAAGAAGCAGAGGCAGGAGGATCTCTGCAAGGTCTAGGCCAGCCTGGTCTACAGAATGTGTGTCAGGTCAGTCAGGGCGATAAAGTGAGACTTAAACTCAAAATACTTTTTAAAGCCAACCAATCAATCAATCAATCAATCCAACCACAAGTAATGAAGGCAGTGATGTTCTGATGCAAAGAGACACATGACCAATGAGACAGAACTGAAAGCTCAGGAATAAACCTGTGTGTTTATGGTCAGCTGACCTCTGAAGGGCCATCAAGGGATGTAACAGGGAGAGAATGGTCTTTCAGCAGATGGTGCTGGGACAAGTGGGTATTCCCAAGCCAAAGACCAGAAAGAGCCATATCTCACACCATATGCAAAAATGAACTCGAAATGGGCTGTGTGTACCTAAATGTTAAGATCAGAAACAATAAGACTCCATGACTGTAAGAAGTCAGACCCACAGCTCTGGCTGGCTACTGAGTCCCAGAAACTGAGAGGCTGAGAGCTGGGCACATCTATCTAGAAGCAGGTATCAGGGTGGAAGGGAACAGCTGGAGCAGGGGGTGAGTGAGAAGACAGGGGTGGGGTTAACTCCCCAGTCTCTTGGCATCCATATATTGCTCCTTGAAGGCAGCATGACCTGCTAGGCATGATGACACATACCTGAAATCCCAGTACTTGGGATGTAGAGGCAGAAGAATCAGGAGTTCAAGGCTAGCCTTATAGTTCAAGGCCAGATGGAGTATGAGACCCTGTCTCAAAAACAAACAACAAAAATAATAAAAGCCAATACAAACTATACACTTGGAGAAAGTGGTTTGGAAAGTCTCCCTTATGGGTGGGAGCGATGGCTCAGAGGGCAGAGGTCAAGGCAGCAAGTCTGCATAAGGGTGCCCCAATGCCTTCATTCTGTATGGATGAAATTGAAACCTTGGGGAAAAGAACGCAAAGTCAATTAAATTCTCTGTCTTCCACCAATCGTGAAAAGCACCCGTGCCTCCCAGACCCGGCAGCTGGATTCAGGCAATTAGGGGGCTGTCTCTCTCCATCTCCAATTGCTGTGGCACAGCTGACTCCTAGGGCGACACAAGGACACTTAAGAGAATGGGGAAATTCTGGGAAGAAAAAAAAAAAAAACAACAAAACAGCCTCTTCACCCCCAATCAGATTCTAACAGCTTTGCTTTCTTCCTTGGTGTTTCCCGAGGCCAAGCATGGAGAACGGAGGCATTGTCTGGAGACAGACAGAGGGGACATTTAAAGGCTAGCCTGGTGACAGGAAGATAGCACATTCAAGGACCCAGCAGCCCAGGCTTTTCTCCCAAGCTAGCATGGTGCAAAGATAAGTGACAAGGTCATCCAAGGGTGTCACAACAGTCTTTCCCCTCTTTGGGGAGATAAGTGCTGCAGGGCGGGGCTTCCCCAGGGTCTGAGCAGGGTGTCTGCAAGGGCTGTGTGTGTAGCAGAGGGGACCAAGAGTATTATTGTTGCCTAGGAGTGTCAGGGGCAGATTGCCTCTATTCTAGAGACCCAGAAGCATGAAGAATGACAATCTCCCCCTCCACACACACTCTTCTAATATGCACTCTAGAACCTCACAATACTGGTGCTCTACCACCTTGCTACACCCAGCCCCCACAAATCTCAAACCCAGAAGGTTCACAAGGAACCTCTATAGCCTGGGCCAAGCACCCAAACATGTGACAACTTCCTGCATCCTGGTGGGTCATGCGAGGATGATGAGCAAAGTCATTCCTAGAGAGAACCCTTGGGGTTTAACAGAAAGCATGGCACACAGCTGGGAGGGAAGCCCAGGGAATGGCAGGAAGCAGGGGTGTCAGTGCCGGAAAGAGGAGGGCCAGCCTTTGTCCCTTGGGGCAGCCCATCTGTGTGCCTGGAACTGAGGAGCCTTGCTTGAGGGAGGAACGCAGAAGGAGGGCTCCTTGCGTCTTTGAGAACCTTCTGGACTAGGTTAGGAAAACGTTTTCAGGACCCTAATGGGCACACGGTAAGGCCAGCTCTCAGACCCAGGGGCAAACAAAAGGACGCGTTTACATACAGTATCTGTACCCAGATCACAGTACTCTTGTGATCTCCTACAATTACTCCCCCACCTCACTTTTCTTAAATTGACTTTATTTTTAAATTTAAACATGTGTGGTGTGTATAGGTATGTCTGCATGTGGGTATGTGCACACAAATGCAGTGGGGTGGAGACCAGAAGTGTCAGATGCCCTGGAGCTGCAGTTACAGCGGCTGTGAGTCACCTGAACCAAAATCTGGTCTTCTGCAAGAGCAGTGCTCCCTATTAACTGCTGAGCAGTCCCTCCAGAGCCCTCTCGGTTTTTTGGTTTTTGTTTTTGTTTTTTTTTTTTTTTTGAGATAGGTTCTCATTCTTAGTCCAGATAGCCTGGAACCTAATGAGTAGTCTAGGCTGGCCTCGGACTCTCGGCAATTCTCCTGCATCTGCCTCCCGAGTGCAGGGATCATAAGCGTGTGCCTTTCCCTCTCCCACTCCCTCCTCTTAATTGAAAGCTCTCTTAACAGCCTCATCCTCCCCGGGCAGAACGTTTGCTTCAGTCACCTGAAAGCCAGAAAGAAGTTCCGCCCACTCTGGGACACGGTCAGGGTCAGGGCCTGGTGGCGTAGTGATGCAGAAGGCAAGGTGCTTGGGGGTTGCAGAGGTCCTAGAACTTGGAGAATATTCCGGGCAGCGAGGATTAATGCGGCGGGAAGAGCGCTAGGGAGCGCTGGTCCTGGTTCCAGCATCCAACAATTCTCCTAGAAGGAATCTCCTAGGTTTCTTGCACTGTTGGTGATTATTACCCTCTGGGGCTCTTTCCTTCTCTCGCCAGATTTCCTTTCAGGCTTGGATGTCCTCCTGGGCTCCAGACCCTTATTTAGGCTCAGTTTCTCCTGCTACACTGTGCCGGGGAAGCGCCCAAGCCATGTCCCGGCTCCAGCGCTGCTCAAACGGCTGGGAGCTGTGGAGTTTACCGGTTGCCTAGCAACCCCAGCCGGGCCGAGACACGGTCTGTTCCGAAGGCGATCTGGATGGAGCACGTGACATAGGTCCCCCTGGTCGGAAGCAAAGCCATTCTTTCCTCCCTTTTCTGGAGGAGGTCTGTGGAAGAGGTGGAGGGAAGTTAGCCAACTTTTAAATCCCACTAGTGGTCATAAGGGCTTGGCCAAAACGCTTACCCAAGGCTACAGTTATGCATCCGGCGAAGTCCCTTGAAAACGCAAGCCAAGTGACCCGTGCGTGGGAAGGCCTGCGCCTGGGTTAGTGAAAGCCTGCTCTGTTCAGTTCTGATCTTGTCTGATTTGTCACTGTTTGCTACAATGACCGGGTCCGTTCTGCTGCCATATCCCCTGCACCACCACCCTTCTGAATACATCTCCAGAATGGAAATTCCTTGAGGGTCAGGCTGAATGCATGCATGGCTTAGCTGTGTGGTTGGCACATTGTAAACATGGTTTGGTTTCACTGCATGAATGAAAGAGCTGACGGATGATGAATGACACACTGAGAGACGTTTTTCTCATGAGGAGGAGTTAGAAAACCATACCGAGGGCCAGCAAGATGGCTGAGTAACAAGCGCTCGCCTCCCAAATCCGACAAACTGAGGTCAAACCCTAGAACCCACGTCAAAGTGGAAAAAGAGAACGGATTCCACAAAGTTGTCCTCTGACCTCCTACACCTGCCATGGTGCACACTCACAGTAATAATAAATCCGTAATTAAAAAATTAAAGAAGGGAAATTTAGTCCTATATGTAGGAGTGATGAGATGCTCAGTGAGGAAAAGGGCTTGTCCTGGGTTTGAACCCCTGGACACACATGGTGAGAGAACTGACTTCCCAAGCTGTCCTCTGACCTCCACACTTGTGCTATGTATGGCACATGAGCACACACACACACACATACATACAACCACACATACATACATACATACAACCACACACACATACACACATACATACATACACACACATACATACATATATACAACCACACATACATACATACACATACATACATACACACACATACATACATACACACATACATACACCCACACATACATACATACACACACATACATACATACACACACATACACACACGTGATTTTTAAAGAGAAAGAAAACTACAGAATCTTATACAGCTTCCCAGAAGACCCTAAGAGCATTTGGAGCTGGGGACCCTACATTGTTCATTTATTTATCATGTAATTTTTAGCAAGTTGTGCCCCCACCCCCCACCCCCGTGATGGCTCGAATGACTTTGATCCCCACAGGCTCATAGATTGCATGCTTAGTCTGCAGTTGGGCAAGCTGTCTGGAAAAGATTAGGAGGGGTGGCCTTGTTGGAGGTGTAGCACTGGGGGTGGGGTGGGCTTGGAGGTTTCAAAAGCCCACACCAGGCCCAGTGTCTCTCTCTTCCTGCTGCCTATGGATCAGAATGTAGCTCTCAGCTGCTTCTCTGGGATCATACCTTTCCATGTGCAACCATGTTTCCTGCTGTGATGATTATGGACTAACCCTCTGAAATTATAAGCGAATCCCCAATTAAAAGCTTTCTTTTATAGGCGTTGCTTTGTCCTGGTATCTTTTCATAACAATCCAACAGCAACTTAAGACATTCCTTCAGTACTGGGATTGAACAGTTCCTTGCATATGATAGGCTAGAGCCCTACCACTGGACTACATTCCCAGCCTCAGTTTCCATTTCTGGGACTAAACTTTCTACATCTTCACAGTAGGAGAACAGTGACAGTTCTTCAGGGCAATGGGAAGATCAGACACACAGAGTCCAGCCCACATTGAGGCATGGCCAGCACATGCTTGCTGCTACAGGCTACAGAGAATGAGGTGAACCTGAGGCCAGGCGTGGGCACTGAGATTTGGATGAAGCAAAGAATGAGTCATCAAGATGTGGGATGTGGGGTTGGAACTGGGCCCCAGAAAGTGGTTTTGAGTTGCTGGGGAGGTGACTCCCGGAGTGGGGGAGGGGCACAGTGCGAAGGAGAGGAGTAAGCTGATCGGGTTCAGGATGGAGCAATGTGGCTGGCAGGGATTGCAAGCTGGGGCCTCTCTGATGACATGTGGGCAGGGAAGCGGGGGTGGGGGGGTGTAGATAAGAAAAGGGGGAGGGGGAATTTGGAAAGGAAATGGCAGTCATTTTTTTTATGACAATGATTTTGTTCCTGGCTCCCCACTCCACCCTACCTTACCCTACCCTACCCCACCCTACCCTTCCCTACCCTCCCTCAGACCTGTGTAAAGCCAACCAACACTGGAAAGGGTTACCTCGCTCACTCGCTCCCCCCCCCCCCCCCTTAGCTCTTAAGCTCTTGGCAGGTCCAATTCAGCCACCATGGGAGGCCAGCATGAGGTCATATAATTAGGAGTATCCATAACGTCCTGGTTTTTCTTTTCTTTTCTTTTCTTTTCTTTTCTTTTTTTTTTTTCTTGGCTTCTCGGATTTCCACCCAGTCACAGCATAACTGGCCACAGAAGCTCCTGCTTAGATCAGCCTTGCCCTGGACAAACTCCAGGCAGGTCCCTAGTTCATTCATCACACACCCCTGGTTTTCTTTTTTTGTTTTTTGTTTGTTTGTTTGTTTTGTTTTTCGAGACAGGGTTTCTCTGTAGCTTTGGAGCCTGTCCTGGACTAGCTCTGTAGACCAGGCTGGCCTCAAACTCACAGAGATCTGCCTGCCTCTGCCTCCCGAGTGCTGGGATTACAGGCGTGTGCCACCACCGCCCAGCTCATTTTTTTAAAGACAGCCTCTCATGTAACTCAGGCTAGCTTTGAACTTCTGATCCTCCTGCCTCTGCCTCCTAAGTGCTGTAAGTACAAGCTCTACCACACCAAGCCTTAGAACTCTTCTACAGAAAGATTAGTTAGTGATTTTTTTATGAGTGTATATTAATAGTACAGGATAAGGGCTTTCGTTATCCATACATACATGCACATATGTATAAAATGTACTTTGATCGGATCTACTCCCTTCTGCTTTCACCTTTTAAAAAATTTGTTTTGTTTCCTGTTTTTCTAATTTTGAAATTGAGTGAAAATATAATAGCTATGCTTCTGAGCTGGAAGCAAGAGAATCAGAAGTTCAAGGTCAACCTTACATACTAAGTTTGAGGCCAGCTTGGGCTATATGAAACTTTTTCAAAACAAACAACAAACAAAACTAGATGAAGTTGGGTGCCTTTTGATCCCAACACTCCTGATGTAGAAGCAGACAGGTTTCTGATTTCCGGGCTAGCCTGGTCTACATGGTGAGTTCCAGGTTAGCCAGGACTATATAGTGAAACCTTGTCTCAAAGCAAAACCACCAAACAAGGCTCAAGATCCTGGGAGTTTTGCCCACAAAAGCTACCCCATATCCAAGCAATCAGAGCTGGTTCTGTTACATGATAATTTGTAAACTCCATCCCAGGATCATGACCTTGACTTCCCAGACACCTCTGCTAGTTCTGAACTCAGAGAAAGTAAGGGGATATCAAATATTTAGGCGTTATGGGTTAGAGGCACAAATCAAAGTTCTTATGGGGGCTGGTAAGGACAGTTCTGATAGGGGAATGTCTTTCTGAATGCTGCGAACATGTGTTGCTCTGATTGGTTGACAAATAAAGCCATTTGGCCTATGGCAAGGCAGCTTAGAGGCAGGCAGGAAATTCAAAGAGAGAGACAGGAAGAAGGCTTGGGGAGATGCGGCGAGCCACTCAAAGAGCAACATGTAATGGGACGCAGGTAAAGACATGGAACACGTGCCGATACATAGATGAATAGTTATGGACTAATTTAGGATATAAGAGTTAGCTAGCAAAAGACTTGAGCCATGGCCATGCAGTTATAATTACTGTATAAGCCTCTGTGTGTTTCCTTGGGGAACATGGGTAGGAGAGACTTGTCCCGACCGCCGGCAGGAAATCTTCCAACTACACAGTTCATCTTTTCTGAGTGTATTGGGTAAAGAACATGGCTGGGCTCGTGAGTACTATATGGAGATAAGAGGTAGTACTGAACTGGGAGTGTAGCCCAGTGGTAGAGTGGCCTTCTGGCATGAGCAAGGCCCTGGGTTCAATCCGAAGCACTGGGGGCCTGTGGGAGTAGGGCAAAGCATCAGGGTGCTACATCTGTTCCAAAGGAAGCCTGTGCTCACTGAGGGAGGCCTCTATGGAGTCCTGCTTTTTCCCCGGGGAGCAGGCTAAAAGCAGTCATTTTCCCACAGCTGGTTCTTTCCGGGCCTGCAGTTACGTCACAGCCAGATGACGGTCAGATGAGCCCAGCAGTGGACAGGGACACAGTGACCTCTCAACACCACTTTCCCTTGCCATGCAGCCAGCGTGTGGTTCTTCCTCAGAAGAGAGAGGTGACACAGCGCTGCTCACCCTTGGGCTTCTTGAAGACTCAGAATCACCTTCCTAATTTTTTTATTCTTTTTTAAAAAATTTATTTATCTATCTATTATGTATAAAGAAGAGGGCACCAGATCTCATTACAGATGGTTTTGAGCCACCATGTGGGTGCTGGGAATTGAACTCAGGACCTCTGGAAGAGCAGTTGGTGCTCTTAACCTCTGAGGCATCTCTCCATCCCCTATTTTTTTTTCTAATAAAAGAACTAGAGTTTTGAGTTTATTTTATTTTATGTGTATGGGTGTACTGATTACATTTCTGTCTGTGGACTATGTGCATGCAATACCCACGGAGGCCAGGAGAGGGCATCGGACCTCCTGGAACTGAAGTTACAAGACAGTTGTGATCTACCATGTAGGTGTTGGTAACTGAACCCAGGTCTTCTGGAAGAGCAGCCAGTGCTCTTAACCATGGAGCCATCTCTCCAGTCCTGACCTTCCTACTTCTTACGTGCCTTTTGCAACTCAAATTTCATCTAGTTTTTAGAGACCATAAAAGCCCCCACATCCCATGTCACCTGGGTGCTGAGCCACAGTTTTCTCCAAAAATCAAATTAGTTATGGGAGTTCCCACACTGTTCTTACTCATCTCCCCAAGGCTGCCGGTTCCCTAGGGTAAGGAGCATAGAAAAAGCCACAAGACCATGTGACCTCCTGAGCTGCTGAGGTCATCTGCATATGACTCTCAAGCTTCTCCCCTCAAGCACTTCCAAAGGTTACAGTAGCTTACCCAGGAGTTTCACTATGTTTCAGGGAGTTCTGGAAGCTCAGCTCACATGGGTATGAACAGCTACTTGGCCTGTGGGGTAGCACCAGAGCTGGTGCTGCTGAGCCAGCAGGGGTGGGGTGGGCTGCCCTAGAGACATTGTGTTCAGGCATCCCTGCCCCAAGAAGCAACCTATGAAGGTGAGGCGCTCAGGAGTACAGCACAGACCCCTGAACTGTGGAGGAGTACAGTCTGGCTATCTCCTGCCTGACCACTGCCCCATGCCATGCCCGCCCAGAAGCACCCAGCACAGGCTCCAGGCTTTGTGTGAGACACCCTGGTTCTGTCCCCAGGCCAACAGGTCCTGACCCTCGATGCACCTGTTAAAACAATGGCTTTATAGATTTATTCTGAGGGTTAATGAAAAATTAACATCAACACCAGAGAGAACTGCTGGCTCCTGGTGAACACTTAATAAAGACTACTTACTGTTAGCAGCCCCATGAGCAATGAATGGATGACCTTCAGAGAGACCTTTGGAGAAAGCCCAGAGCAGAAATGAGGCCTAGCCCTGGTTCTGTAAGAGGAGCTACAGGCAGAGGTTAGGGAGATGGCTCCCTGAATAAGAGCTTTGCTGTGCAAGCATGAGGGCCTGAGTTCGTATCCCCAGCACTCACCTAAAAAGCTGGGTGTGACTAGGTACATGATTGCAACCTCAGCCCTGCAGTGAGGGGAAGGGGGGACTTCTGGCTGCCAGCCTAGTGAGAGACCCTATCTCAAGGGAATAAGGGAGGGGGATGGTAGAACAGAAGAGCCAATGTCCTTTGTCCTCTGGCCTATGTAACACACACATATACGCACACACACAACACACCATCACCACCATCACCAAACAAACAAGAACAAAACAAAACAAAAAAAAAATAGGTAAAGGCCGTAGACACCTGTGACCTGAGATATTCACTCATAGCCCCCCCCCCCCTTTTTCTTAAAAAACAAAACAAAACCTAAAACCTCTGTGGAGGGGACATGCACCCTTGCTAGTCCCCAAAGGTTATTAGCAAGTAAGTGACCCAGTCAACTGCACATCTTAAGAGAAGTGGTTTATTCTTGGCTCAGGTGTGGGCGAACGTATATCAAGCAGAGGCTTGCCCACCCAACTCCTGTAGAACCTGGAGGTGTTTTAGTTTAACATACATGCATTAAAAAGTCCTCCAGTTGCTCTGGAGGAAACATTAGAAGCAATGCCTTGACGTTGCAGCCCAAGGTCTGCACAGGGCACAGACATGGAAAGGGGGCTCACAGTATGCACAGGTTAGTATGGAACAGTGAGGCTGGTCCCTTGTGGCTTGGCTGGCAGCTGCCAGTGTGATGACAATGTGGCTCTTCTAGTATGGAAACAGCCCTGTCACACTCTGTCACCCAGGCCCTGCTTACGTGTGCAAGGCCACGGGGCTTCAGTGTGTAATGTACTCTGGACTGGCAGGAGGTTGGAAGCACCAAGTAGCCTAACCTGGTCCCTCAGCAGGCAGGACAGGGGTCATTATTTTCTCCTAGCCAGAAAATGGCTGTCCCTCAGAATAGGGAAAGCCCTGCAGCCTTCTTAGTTAACAGGTCTCTCCCTTTACAGGGCCCCAGAAATCCTTCTCCAGCCATCTAGGACATGATGTCTCACGAATCGTTATTACACACAAAAAGGACTGCGCACGATGGCTCAAGGCTTTAATCTCAGCACTCAGGAAGCAGAGGCAGGTGGATCTCCAAATTCGAGGCCAGCCTGGTCTACACGGAGAGCTCCAGGACAGCCAGGGCTACACAGAGAAACCCTGTCTCAAAACTCCCCCAAAAATCTGCTTCTGGCCTGGTGTGGTGGTGCATGCCTTTAATCCCAGTACTCTGGAGGCAGAAGCAGGTGGATCTCTGTGGGTTCTAGGCCAAGGCCAGTCAGGGTTATATCATGAGACTGCAGCAAAACAAAAACCCCACAACCCACACTCCCCAGCCTCTCCTCCAGATCGGTAACATGGCTTATGTGAGAGTCGAAGTATAGAAACAGGTGTAAGACCTGAACCTGTTTGGAGGTGCCTGTGAGGGAGATAAGAGTCTTTGGATCATCAAAATGTTTCAAAATACTGGGAACAAGAGCTCAGTTGCTTTCAAAGTGTCTGTTCATACCTGAGACTGTCCCCACCTGCAGCTGAGACCTGGCTCCAGAATGGAGGTGGCCGGTGGAGGTTAGAGGCAGAATGTGGCAGGCTTTCTCTCATGCTCCTGCCCAAGGCTGCCAGGCTGCAGTGCCCGGCCTGAGGCCACCAATCCCCTCTGGGAGGTACTCTTAATGCTATCCTTCTGCGGTCTAGGCAGAGTCTATGTGGTCCCAGAATGTGGTTCCTGGACCATGTGTTCTAACACATCTCCAATTGTCACCTGCTAGGAACCGAGGACAGAGTAGCTAGAAGGTGCGACCTGGGTTTAGGGCCACACTAACAAGAGGCAGGGGCCCGGGGTGGCAGGACCTTGAAAGAATAGGGCTCTTAGGCTGGTGGTCCCCTCCTCACTGCCACTTCGCATCTGCTGAAGGTGGGACTTAGGGAGCTGAACCAGGCAGCTGGTTCTGGGATAGCAGCTGAGTCCTGGGGAGTTCTAGGATGGAGAGCTTGGCCGAAGAGGCTGGTCTAGTCATGGGCCTTGTATCCACCTGTGGTCAGGCATCCCAGCTGTGTCTCTGCAGGCACAGGAGCCTGCTGGTCCAGGAACTTTCAGTTTCTGTTACAGAAATAGCTGGGATCTGCATCCATTGAGAACCAAGCTGGCGGGAGGAGGCAGGTACCCTGAAAATTGCTAGGATGGGAACTCGTAGTGTCTCAAGTGGTCATCGGCCACAGACATGTAGGTGGCCCTCATGCTGGGAGAGTACTGTGGAGGAAAGGAGAGGCAGTCAGAACAGGGTGCGGCTTGCTGCTGGGTCAACCTGACGTTATACAGTCTGCCTTCCCCCTGTTGATGCTGGTTCCCCACCTGTGCACTCGACTTTGAATCAAAGCTACTAAAAAAAAAAAAAACCAAACAAACAAAGAAAAGAAAAATGCCTGTATTGAGCATATATGCCCTTTCTGGTTTTCTTCTATTGTTTCTGTTACTTGTTTATTTAGACAGGGTCTTACTTTGTAGTCCAGCATAGCCCAGAACTCCCTATGTAGCCAGGCTAGACTCCAGCTCAAAAGGACCTTTTGGTCTCAGCCTCCAGAGAGCTGGGATTATGTGCGTATGTCAACACACTCAGAGGCAAAGGAGGGACGATCTGCAAAGTTACACTGCATTAGTTATTTGAAGTACCCCGGCTGTGATCCTGAACATATCAAACAGCACATGGTTTTACGTGAGAAGCTTGAGCATCCTCGGAGTTTGCTATCCTTGGGATTCCTGGAGCCTGTCTTCTGTGGACTTTGAGGGCGCAACTGTACTAGCAACGGTGCTGGGAACAGAGGATGACAACCCGGCCAGGCACAGCAGCCAGACAGCGTCTTTATCACAAGGTATCATGTAGTTTGAGGGAATACCAGAGTGGCTTGAGAAGACGCTTCCCAGGTGACATCCGTCGGGGCCCCAGGCTGTAGCCACTAGCATAAGGCGCACACAGAGAGCAGGGATGGTCTTTCCTCCACCCCCAGCACCCAGGCTGCACTCTCACTGAGGCACAGCACTGGGCTGTATCAGATGCACCAGGGAAGTTTGGAGCAGTTAGCTAGCAGCCAGCAGACTGAGGGGCTCAGGTCCGAATTCCAAGAATGCACCATATGTGTGTAGCTGCCATTACCTTGGTTTGTGGTTGTTTGAGACAAGTTCTTTCATTAACCTAAAGCTTGCCCAGTAGGTGAGGTTGGTTGGCCAGTGAACCCCAGGGATTCACCCATCTCCACTTCTCTAGTGTTGAGATTATAGTAGACTACCATACCTAGCTTCTTATAGTGAAGGTATACATTTTTTATATATTTTTACGCTTTTTGTAATTCTGGAAGCTCGAATTCAGGTTGTCATAGGTATGCCCTTTACTGACTGAACTTTTATCCAGTCCCTGTCCCTACATTTTACCTTCCCTGTGACTTTGGCAGAGGTCTTCTAACCGCTCCTGGCCTCTCTTTTCCCACTTGAAAAACAGACAAAAATAATTCAGCCAGACCCTTATTATAAGAGGCCTCAAACATCTAGGGAGTTTAAAAGTCCTGATGCAGCCGGGCAGTGGTGGTGCACGCCTGTAATCCCAGCACTCGGGAGGCAGAGGCAGGCGGATCTCTGTAAGTTCGAGGCCAGCCTGGTCTACAGAGCTAGTCCAGGAAAGGCGCAAAGCTACACAGAGAAACCCTGTCTCAAAAACCAAAAAAAAAAAAAAAAAGTCCCGATGCTCAGGCCATACCCACCAATATTTTTTTTTTTTTCCTGTATTGAGGTAGGACACAGTTTGAAAGTGCTGCTCTGGCAGTTCCAGAATTGAAGATGCTGGGACACATGTGCAAGCCCAGCAGACCCAGCCAGTGCTCCACTTCCGACACAGGGCATCTCCTTCCATCTCCTGTGCCCAGAACACCAGAGACCCTTGACATGGAACCGCAGAGCCAGCATTTCTGTTTCTTCTAAAAGAATGTTTAGATTTATTTTATGTGCAGGAATGTTTTGCATTTGCTCCATGTGCGTACCTGGCCTGCAAAGGTCAGAAGAGGGCATCAGAGCCCCTGGAACTGGAGTAACAGATGTTGTGAGCCACCATGTGGGAACTGCACCTGAGTCCCCTGCAAGAGCAGACAGTGCTACTTGCCACTGATCCACCTCTTTAGCTGTGAGATTCTACATCCATCTATCTATTCCCTTCCTTCCTTCCTTCCTTCCTTCCTTCCTTCCTTCCTTCCTTCCTTCCTTCCTTCCTTCCTTGTGGTTTTTTTGAGACAGGGTTTCGGGTTTCTCTGTTTAACAGTCCTGGCATCTACTTTGTAGACCAGGCTAGCCTCAGACTCACAGAGATCCTCCTGCCTCTGCCTCTCAAGTGCTGGGATTAAAGTTGTGCACCACCACCACCTGGCCAAAGATTCTGCATTTCTTTTTTGTTGTTGTTGTTTTGTTTTGTTTTTTGAGACAGGGTTTCTCTGTGTAGTTTTGGTGGCTGTCCTGGATCTTGCTCTGTAGACCAGGCTGGCCTTGCACTCACAGAGATCCGCCAGGCTCTGCCTCCCAGAGTGCTGGGATTAAATGCATGCGCCACCACTGCCCGGCTGATTTCTTAACAAGCTCATTATTGCTGCTGGTCTGTTTACCACAGGAACAGTCTCCTGGCCTCAGAGACATTTCTGAGGTCTAGGCCACACACAGCAGCAAGCATGCCACTTGGGGTAGGATGAAGAGGAGAAAGGGGCACGAAGTCCTTCAGGTAGCCCAGTGCATCTCTATGAGGTGATCTTGCCTCTCAGATACACGTACAATATCTAACGATGGTCTAGTTGTCATAGCCGGGGCAGGATTTGGATGGGATACTATGGATATCCAGCAAGCCAAAGCCAGGTAAGCATGCACAGACCAGCTACAACACACAGGACCATCCTGTCCATCAGAGCACCAGGACTGCTGAGCAAGGCAACCTGAGAGTAGTGGTTCTCCACTTTGGCTCCCAGGCCAGCAGCATCAGCTTTGCCTGGGAATGGGCTAGACATGTAAACCCCTGGGTCCTACCTTAGATTTCACAAGCCCTTTAAAAGATTTCAGTGTGCATATATGCATGAGACCCTCACCCTGAAAGCAATGCTCCCTAAACTTGCCTGTTAAGTGTATTAGCCTTCAATCTCCCACTCCCAGGCCACTTTCCTGGGAGGGTCTGCTTCTGAATCTGAACCCTTGAGCTGCTATTATTACAGGAAAATGACAAGGGGTCACTGCTTTGGACTGGGAATCGAACCTGAGTCCTGAACTGGGCCAGGCTGAAATTCAAAATGGAGTCATTCATGCTAAATACCACATCAGTGAGGATAGCCAGGTTTCCCCAAAATGGGTCAGTTTTAAGCAGGGTGATCATGAGGTTCCCTCTGCTTTAATCCTTACCCAATGATAAGGATTACAAGGATCTCTTTTACAAGACAGAACTTTGAAAAGACAAAGCAGAATTTTGTTCCTTGTTTCTGTCTTCCTGTAAAACCCATCTCTCAGGGCTGGGGTGTAGCTTGGCGGTAGACAGACAGAGCATGTGTGAGGTCCTGAGTTCTAGTCCTCAGCACCAAAACAAAGCCAAAACAAAACTTTACTATCTGTTTCAGAGCTTACAACAATGCTGCCATTTTTTGGGATGGAAGTGTTTAGAATTGAAGATAAAGCCAGAGAAGATCTTGAACTCAGGAATTTTTACAGTTGCCCTGGGTTATTTTTGTTGGGGTCCAAGAAAGGATCTGGAAACACAAGAGAGATTCCCTGGAGACAGAGCTAAGGGGAAGACACTCTCCTGTGGTGGCCTTGCTTCTTCTCACTCACCCACTAACTCTGGTGACTCTTTTGGAGGGATGTGGAGGCATAGGTGGAACCCTCTCCACCTCACAGCTTGTGCTAAGAGTTTAGAAAGCACATAGGGTGGAGGGCGGCCAGATGTGCCGTCTTCCCTGAGACAGATGCCCACATCCTCATCCTGCCTGTTTCCATGGTCAACAGCATCAGTACCCGTCTCTCCAGATATCCCCAGCAAGGACAGAGGGTAGAAAATCTTCCCCTGGAGCTGGCTGAGATGGGACAGCTGGTAATCACCTTTGCCAAGGCAGTGAGCGTTGTCCTGTCCTCCAGCATTGCAAATAAGGTCAGCTGTTGTTTACCTCAGCTAAGGACATGGAGAGTGGCCTGATTGTTTCAAACAGAAGGTAACCTAAAAATCACTTTTATTTACCATCACAGTATAGTGATTAATTCCTTTTTCACAGAGGCAGGTTTTCCCAAATCATGTTTGGCTTAGATTAATAATAAAGTCAGTCTGTGTCCCCGGGGCCTGGCAGCTGGAGGGAGATAGAAAGATCTAGAAAGCTGACTAGCAGAAGGCAGGGTGGGATTTTAAAGGTGCCTCTAAGTCACTAATATATAAACCATGGGAGGGCATGCCTGTGAAGCCCACACTTGTGGGTAGGGAGCATCAGAAGGGCAAGGCCAGTCTCGGCTATACAGTGAGACATGAGTTAAGAGGTCAAATCAGGCTACATGAGACCCTGCTTAAAAAATATTAATAAGGGGGCTGGAGAGATGGCTCAGAGATTAAGAGCACTTGTTGCTCTACCAGAGGTCCAAAGTTCAATTTCCCAGCATCTATCTCAGGGAGTTTGTAACTCCAGTTCCAAGGGATATGACTTCTTCTGTCCTCCGTGTGTGTGTGTGTGTGTGTGTGTGTGTGTGTGTGTGTGTGTGTGAGCCTCAGCTACACAGTGAGCCATGAGTTAAGAGGTCAAATCAGGCTACATGAGACCCCACGCACACCTCCCCCCCACACACACAATTACAGTAATGAAGAAAAGTAAGTAAGGCTTTGGGGGGGGGGGGGGGGCACGGAAGTAGAGTTATGGGAAGGAAAAGCAGGATTTGTGGCGGCCAGCTTTGCATGGGGCAGGCTGGGGGTGTTGCTAACTGCCCATCTATGCACTCCTTGGGTTCCCAGGGCCCAGGTCCACTTCACTGGTCCCTGGTACTCAGTACTTCTACCTTATCAGTCCGTGGTCCCCCTGAAACTACCTGGATGGGCAGGTGGAATGCCTCCGTGGAGACAGACTCTGGACAAGAAGTCTACCCACTCTCCTCAGGGACTTCTGCCCAGGCCTTTTCTTATTTTTCTTTTTTCTTTTTGGTTTTTCAAGACAGGGTTTCTCTGTGTTGTTTTGGTGCCTGTCCTGGATCTCACTCTGTAGACCAGGCTGGCCTCAAACTCACAGAGATCCACCTGGCTCTGCCTCCTGAGTGCTGGGGATTAAAGGCATGTGCCACCACCGCCCAGCATCCCAGGCCTTTTCTTATAAATGCCACCTCTGTGGAGAAGTTAAAAAAAAAAAATCCAAACTGCTGTTGTATGGCATTTACTGTCCATGATCACTTTTACAATGACCCATCCTCCAATGCTCAGGCATGTGCCATCAGCATCCCTATTCCACACACAGGAGAACTGAGGTACAGAGAGGCAGAGGCCATGCCCCAGGTGACAGAGGCCACCACAAGATATAAGCTGGGATTTGAACCAGGCACCCAGGCACCAGAGTCCACACTGATCCTACCTGCAGCTCTCTGCCATAGCAATACTCCTGGGCTCTGTGGATGCTACTCTGGGAATAGAGAGCATGGTGTTTTCTCCACTTGCCCATTCACCCAGCACATCCTGGGCCCCTACCCTGGTACTGCTTCTTGGTTGGAAGTGGTAGAGAAGGCGAGAGGCGCAGATCTCATGTGGGCATGGCCCTGGGGACTTCCGAGTTTTCGCTGGGGTGACTGGTAGCAGTTACCTGGGTAGGCAACCACAGCACCACTCTGACCTCCTACACTCAGGCCCCAGGATTAAGGGGAAACACAAAGTATAAAGAAAAGGGCTGGGGCTGCAGCTCAGTGGCTAGGCAATAACAGATTACTTACTCATGGTCCTGGCTCAACCCTTAGACCAAAACCTGAAGAAATGTCTTAAAATTTCCCTGGTACAAAAAGGAAAGGAGAAGACAGTAGCAGAGGGCTATAGTCTCAGCACCTGGGAGGCAGGAGGATCAGGAGTTCAAGGTCATCTTCAGCTACGTGAGACCCGAAAGGAAGGGGAAGTGTGCCGGTTACTTTTCTGGTAATTTGATTCACGCTAGAGTCATCTGAAAGAGGGAAGCTCAGTTAAGAAAATGCCTCCATCAGACTGGCCTGTGGGCATGTCTGGGGGGCATTTGGTTGGTTGGTGATTGCCACCTGAGGGCTCAGCCTATGACAGTGGCCCCACTTCAGGGCAGGTGGTCCTGAGTTCTATGAGAAAGCAGGTTGAGCAAGCCATGAGGGACAAGCCTGTGAGCAGAGTTCCTCCATGGCCTCTGCATCAGCTCCTGCTTGAGTTCCCTCACTGATGGACTAGGATGAGGACATGTAAGCCGAATAACCTTTCCTTTCCAGTTGCCTTTGGTTCATGGTGTTTATCACAGCAGTAGAAAGCAAAACTAGGAAAGACAGAAAGATGGACAGGAAAGAGACCCTCTTTTCCTCTTGCATTTATCCTTTTTAGGAAAAATACATAAGTGACTCTTCTCAGGATCAAACCCAGGAGGGCCACTGACAGAGCAAGGGCTCTACCACTGAGCTAACTCAGCTTTAACCTTTTAAAAAGGTGGAAGAGGGGCTGGAGAGATGGCGCAGTGGTTAAGAGCACTGGCTGATCTTCAGGAAGACCCAGGTTCAATTCTCAGCACCCACACAATCACCTGTAACTCCAGCCTCTGGGGATCTGATGGCCTCTCCTGGCCTCCACAGGCACTAGGCATGTAGACGGTGCACAGACATATGCAGGCAAAACCCCCAAGCACACCAAATAAATAAATATGTAAGTAAATAAAGTAAGTAAACAAGGAAACAAACAAACAAACAAATAAATAAATAAAAAAAAACAGAAGAAATTTCCTTCTGGTCTTACAATGCAAGAATAATGTTTTTTTTTTTTCTTTTTCTTTTTCATTTTTTCCTTTGGAAGTAGGGTCTCCTACATTTCAGGATGGTCTTGAACTTGTTCTGTGTGAACTTGAACTTCTTGAACCACCACACCCAGTTTTACAAGGTGCTGGATTTGAACCCAAGGCTTCATGCATGCTAGGCAGGGACTCTACCAAACTGATCCTAGCCCTAGGAGCAGTTTCTTGAGGGCTGTGTAAGGCCATTATCACAGAAGACACCCCTCCCCAGTGATAGCTTAGGTGCCTAGCTCCAAGTTGGAGCTCCCTGACTGTCATGTGATATGAGAAATTTGCTTTTCCCTTTGAGTAAAAACAATGACCAACCAAGCATAGCTACCCTAACTACCAGGAGATTTTGCGATGGGCCAGTGTGACAAATGCTGTCGCTGGCCCTCTTGATTGAAGACAGAGGCCATTTATCTTGAGGACAGTTTGTGCAATGGGCCATGCCCAGGAGGCCATCTAACAGGGTGAGATTGCCTTGTGTCTTTATGGTCTGGGTAGCTGATGGCCCATGACATGTGTGGCAGTTCACTTTAATGCCTATTTGATAGAAAAGCTATTGCCTTCTCTTCTGAGAACCCTGTAGGGAATCATGAACCGTGTTGAGAGGTTTTATCTTTGATTATGTCCCTGACGGGGACCAGGGCAGAGACTTTGCCACAGAAGGAATACTACTTACTGTGGGTGGAGGGGAACCTCTCCCGATGAGTGGCACGTTTTCGTATCGTGGGTTCCCACCGAAGAGTATGGCCTGGTTCCTGCAGGTGGAGAGGCGAGATCAGGTGTGTGTGTGTGTGCAGGAACTTGTGCTCATGGGAGTCAAGGGTGGTGGTGGTGGCAGGTAGAGGTGGATATGATGGAGGGGTTGTGGGTGGGACAGTAAAGGACGAAGAGCTGAGCGTAGTGGCTCACACCTGTAATCCCAGTACTTGGGGGAAAGTGAGGACAGCTTAAGCTACAGTGTGAGACTGCCTCAAAAATTAAAAAAGTAAATAAAAGGGAAGAACTTCTAGGGCAGTGGTCCTCAACCTTCCTAATGCTGTGACCCTTTAATACAGTTCCTTATGTTGTGGCGCCCTCTCCCACCCCACCAACCATAAAGTTACTTTTATTGCTACTTCTTAACTGTAATTTTGCTACTGCTATGAATTGTAATGTAAACATCTGATATGCAGGATAGCTGACATTCCACAGGTTGAGAACCACTGCTCCAGGGGGACCAGGGAAGAGGCAGCTAACAAGGGACAGATGCCAGGAGCACCATGGCTTGAAGAAGTACCTCAGGCCTGGGACTGACCTGGGGGCTTGGGACAAAAGTCCTCGACTTGACACCTCTAGTGTGATTTTCTCCAGTGTGCATGGCTGTGGAGGGTGGCTAGATGCTCCTATCAGGCAACCTGTGACCTCTGATGTCTTCCCTCCTGCATGTGTTTTTGGGGACCAAACACTGTCTATATAGCCAACCTCACTCCAGGGCTGGGAGGGTTACGCTGCCCAGCCTGGGTGTGGGAGACTTGGGGGCACTACTGTACGTACATGTACTCAGAGACAGGGGCATTGGAGATGGTCTGGGCGGGAGGCTGAAGGCTGCACTGGCTGCCAAGGCCGCTGCTGTAGCTGCAGAAACTGTGCAGTTGCCCTCTCATGGGGTTGTGGGCTGCGATGCGCCGAGCTTGGGGGTTGAAAGGGTCATCATCATCAATGTCATCATAGTCTCTGTCCCTAGAACAAGATGTAGAAGTTGGCCAGCCATGAGGGGTGAGGCAAAAGGCCACAGGGTCCTATTATGCTCCTCAATCTCTCTTTCTAGGCCACTCTCAGCCCATATGCATCTTCTTCAGCGTCTACAAAAGCATGGTTCTCAAAGGTACAACTTACTCCATCTGACCCCAATTCCATAGCTACCTCTTCCAGACAGCGCACCATACTGGCTGCATACGTGGTGGTGGGGAGGGGGTCCACTCACTCTACCTTGTCCATCCATGAGTTCCTGAAATCTTATCTTTGTCTCTCTCCATAAGGAGCCTGTAGGTTCCATCTTAACAGTAATATCTTTGCCCCTCCCTGCTATTTTCTGGGGCCCCTCTCTCATCATGTCACCTTGCAAAGTCTTGCCTAGGAAGAAGAGCAAGGGATATTGGGCAATGTCAAGAGGGTTACTTTCGCAGGGACCTACTTTAATCCTTAAAGAAATCCAGCCAGCCTGCTGGGCTGAATGCTGGACCTTCTGCTGCCTTCCTTTGTCTTAGGTGACCAGCTCATTGTTACCCACTGCAGAAAGCCTCTATACTTCATGGGGCCACCTCCTTTATGGAGTGATACCTGTTGATGAAGTATTTCCAGGCCTGAGGCCCGGCACAGGTCAGGGTGGAGAAAGCCAAGGCTGCCAGAATGGAGAAGAGACCAAGGAACAGCAGGCCCTCAATGCCATCATAGCAGATACCAGTGAGGGCATCCAGGTAGTCCTGGGGAGATAGGGACATGTCATTGCAGAGGGATAAGTGGAAAAGCCCAGGGTCTGAGCCCTTTTGTGAAAGCCCCTCTTCTTCCTGCCTTTGCCTACCATCTTCTGGTTGCTCCCTACCCAAAGCACAGTTGGCTGCATTTTAGGGTCCCCACTCTAGAGACACCTGAGGACTCCTTGGGACAGACTACTGTACAAAGATTTGTTGACCTCCTACTGTACGCCAGACACTGGAGGCTGACTCAAACCAAACATACGAGGTGGTAACTAGTTGTAGAATTGGAAACAGGTTACACCCAAAACTCTTTCATTTTAGAAAAAGTTTATTATTTTATGTCTAAGTGTATACACTGTGTGTGTGTGAGTATGGGCATACATGAGCCATAGCACATGTGTTTATTCTAAATCTATACGGTTGTGGAAGATGTTGACATACATTGGTTCACTGCTTGGGGGTGAGGTGCTCATGTATTCCCAGTGTCCCTTGCATTATTATATGTATGTGAAGTTAGGGTTTTTTTTTTTTTTTTTTTTGCTGTTGTTGTTTTTTGTTGTTGTTGTTTTAGACAGGATCTCACTGCATAGTCCTAGCTGACCTGGAACTCACAGAGATCCACCTGCCTCTGCCTTCCAAGTGATGGGTAGTAAAAGGATGTGGCATCATGTCTGGTTTTTCCTCTCTTTCTCTCTTTTCTCTCTGAGACAGGGCTTCACCATATAGCCCAAGTGGTCTTAAATTCATGATCCTCCTGCCTCAGCCTCTAAGTACTGGGACTACAAACATGCACCAGCATGTCTGGTATATTGTATCCTGGCGATGAGATTGAAACACTGACTTGCAAGACAGGGAGATGGATGGGTTGACCAGATGACTAGGAGTCTAGGCAATGGGTAACTGTATATTCACTATTTAGGTCAGTCAGTGGGTAACTATATATTCATCAGTTAGGTCAGGGCCTTCCAATGCTCTAAAACTAACTTGCCCAGCCTTCCTAGGTTCTTATCCTAAGTTCTGGGGTACTCCCCTGCATCTGCCAAAGAGAATCAAGAAGCCAGGCATCTCCTTCCACTTCTCACTACTTGGCTTCAGCCTCATTCCCAGGGCTGAAGGGAGCCCAGGGACTCTTTTTCCTAGGTCTTTGCTGGCTTCTCTCTAGGAACACATGCCCTGCTGGTGTACCCCATACCCTCCGCAGGAATCCACCTAGTACCTTGTGCAGCCCTCGGCAATCCAGCATGGCAGTCAGCTGGTGCAGGCTGGTCTCGGAAGAGTTTAGCAGAATCTGGATGCCAAGAAGGTCTCTCTGAAGTAGGAGGAGGAAAAGAGGAGGCAGAGTGAGCAGCTGGGGAGGGCGTGCATACAGGATTACAAAGAGCAGCTGTGCAAAGAGACCTTTCGATAAGAGGAAAGGGCTGAGGCGCGGGGAGCGGGGCATGCACAGCTGTCAGAAAGCTCACCCAAACCTGGCTGGGTACAGACCTGAGTGTGGCAGAGGGAAGGGCGGCTGGGGGTGGGATTCAGCTGGGGCTCTCCTCCTCCCAACACAGCTGCCATGAGCGGTAGCCCCCTTACCTCTGCTGTAGGAAAGAGGGGCACAGCAAACTGCAGCAGGCCTACAACTTGGATCTGCATGGTGGTCAGTGAGCGCTGGAAGACGGTCAATGACTGGGTGAAGAGACCACAGCCTCCCATGAGAATCCATTCCCCAGAAGTCCCACAGCTACCAGCAGGCTTGTCCCCCTCTGGCCACATCACCATCAGGCAAATATATAGGAGGGGAAGGCTGTACACACTGTAAAGGGCTTCTTGGATTCTGAATACACTGGACCTTAACTCATAGAAGAAAACTGCTCCCTAGCATTCAGATCCCGAGCCATCTGGTCAACCCAACCACTATAGCACGATTATGCTTCTCCCTCATAAGATGTCTTTCACTGGGTTGGGGATTTAGCTCAGTGGTAGAATGCTTGCCTAGCAAGCGCAAGGTCCTGGGTTCAATCCTCAGCTCCAAAAAAAAAAAAAAATGTCTTTCACCACATCCCTCAGGCGTTTTAAGAACTCCACAGTCCTCTTGCTTCTCATTACTCAGATGTGGTCCTCATATGACGTAGAAATTGTCATGGATCTTGTGAGAAAAGCAGAACCTTGGGATGCTGTGGGATGTAGCTCTCCAGGGAGGTGTACACTTATTAGCATAGGAGGAAGGTACAGCATGCAATAACCAAGAGCAATGCCCCCTTCAGAGGATGGCTAAGAGAGGGACCACAGTGAAGCAATGCCCAGCTGTCCACCATCGCGGTATGTGGTGGGGCCAGGGGCCAGAGAGAGGGAGGTGATGAGGGGCTGTGGGAAGGGTGGGGTGTGCTTGGCTGTACCTGCTGGAAGGGGCTGCTTAGACTCTGACTGCAATGCAGGTAGTAGCGGGTCACCTCTGCAAAGCAATAGCATCAGTGTCAGGAAGCTCACAGGAAACCAGACCCTCTGCCCGTGCAGTGGTTCAGCCCACTCCCTTCTTTCCTCAAGCTCCCAAAGGAGGCAGATTTCCAGGAAGTGGCCCAGTGGTCTAGAGAAAACCTAAGTCTGGGGTAAGGAGATGCTTGGTGACTACAGGAAGAAGTAAAGTGTAGGTAGTTGGAGCATATAGGCTTAGCCTGAGTTTGGGGAATGGCTCTAAGGACACAGGCCCCAGAGGACATTACCTGAGCTGATCTGGTTCCGGGTGTTGTTTAAGATGTAGATGTCAGGAGCCATGCAGAAGTCACTGGTGCTCTGAGTCATGGAGATAGGAGTGGGTAGAGGAAGGTCAGACCCTTGGGCACTGGCAGGAGTGAGCCTGGCTCCTGTCACCCTGGTCACTTTGATCTCTAGCTCAGTCCAGGGCAGAAAAGAGGCTGGGTGCCAGACTGTCGGGTTTGAATCCTGGCTCTGTCCCTTCCTGTCACCTTGGACAAGTTGTTCTTTTTGTGTCTGAGTGGTCTCACCTATTGTGTGGACTTGATGACAATGTTCACTCCACATATGACTATTAATCCAGGGGCAGCTGCAGGTGTAAGTCAGGGGTGCTTTTCCCTTGCTCTCGGGCTTATTTGTTCTTCTCAACTGTATTCTTGCCATTGCCAAGCTGCACACTCTGGTGGTCAACCTATGGAAGGTCCCCAACTTGCTTTTCTTTTCTTTTTTTTAAAACAAAACAAACAGAATCTAATGGTATAGCTCTAATTATCCTGGAGTTCACTATGTAGATCAGCCTGGCCTTGAACTCACAGAGATCGGCTTGTCCTCTCTGCCTTCTGAGCGCTGGGACTCAAGGTGTACATCACTATGCCTGGCTCTGACTTGCCATCTGAAGGATAAGACTGGGAAGAAGTTCATCTTGGGGCCTGTGGGGCCAGGTTTCCATTGCTGAGACCAGGGGCAGGGAGTCAGTGGAACAGGGTTGAAGTTGGAGCATGGCCAGCCTGAATACCACTAAGGGCAGTGTGACTGCATGAAGGAGTGGCAGGGGTGCCATGCTCTGAGCCTAGAACTGACCCAGGGTGCAGTGGAGAACTGGAGGAAAGGGGCACTCCACCTTTCAGAGCAGCCAGGGCAAACTCTTGTTCCTATGCCCCATCCTAAGGGGCTACCCACTTCTCTGATGCATGATCCCTGAACATGGAACTCCTTCAGGTGGTTCTGCAACATGAGGGGCCTTCTGTCCATATGCAGCGTCATGCCTCACCCGCTGAATCAGTACACAGGTTTTGAGCTCTTACCAGATGCAGGCATGGCTTTAGGACTAGTACTCGTCAGGAGCATGGGTTTGTGTCTTAGAGTAGAAAATGTGTGTGTGGGGGGGAGGAGCATTGGGGAGCAATAGGCTCCTCTAGATTCAAAACTTCTCCATAGTACCCTGACATTCACCTCCTTTCTCACACAAACACGACCACCCTCCTCCCAACATATGCAATCACCCACATGCACTCAGGACTGCAGAGAATGGTTTTTATATACAAACCACTAACATACATAATAAATCAGCAAGCCTATTATTATCAGTTAGAGCTGCAGCTCCAGCAGCCCTGGTGTGTGCCCTCACTCCTTGGCTGGATTAGCAGAGATGAAGAGCCAGGCTGGGGTTGCTGGAGAGACGCCTTGGTCAACAGAGTAAGGTCATTGTCTTTGAGTCACACCTCAAGGAGACTAGGAACCCCTTGATGAGGCTTTACCAATGCTGAGGCTTCTCTTCCTTCTCTGCTCAGGACAGGCCTGAGCTGTAACCCACATCTCCTGGGAAAGTGGGTTAAGATATCATGGGGTACATGGCTTACTGTGAGAGGCCAAATCTATCAATGAAGGTGATATACCATGTGTGTATGTATGCAGCATGTGTGCATAGGCATACATGTGTCTATGCACATGTGTCTGTACATTATTCGTTCAATGGGAAATATGAGGAAGGGTGACCAGTGCAAGTAGGATGGGTGGGAGAAGCTGCCAGAGGCTAGCCCAGGTGACAGCTGAGTCTGCAGGAAGTTCCCAATTATCTGAAGGGGTCATCCCTGTGACCCTCACATGGTAAGAACTGTGTTAGAAGCCAAGATGGCTACCACACATTGAACTACACAGATGTCACTGTGTGCCATCTGAGACACCAGGTACTATCATTCTCCCCATTTTACACAGGAGAAAACTGAGGCATGGAGAACTTCAGTAACTTTCAGGAGGTTCTGCTGCTGGGAAGGGGTGAAGGGATGACATGGCTAAGTCTGGGGTCTCTAGCAGCTACGCTCATGCCTCTGACTCAGGAGTTGGGCCCACTGCCCCTGCGTGCTCTGGGAGTGTTCTGTCCCTCTCCTGCAGCCAGAGTACTGTGGAGACTCCTCACCAACTCCTGCTCTCTTCCTTCTTGGCATTGCCTCTCCTCTGCCCCAAGAGCCCCCCCCCCCCCCCCCCGCACCTCAAGTTTGTCTGTGGCTCTTACAGACGACATCGGGTGGCCAGGAGGGCCTGCAATGAGGGCCTAGGGCTGCAGGTCTGGAGGCTCTGAGCTTGGTGTCCCCTTCCCCCCGCCCCCATTCCCGCCTTCCCTCTGCTCAGCATGCCCTGGAATAGTCTGTGTCCATACTCTGTCCTATGGATGCCCTGCCTGTTGGGCAGGATGGGGGAAGGGTGATGGTGTGAATCTGGCCCTATTGCCCTCAAAATAGGCCCCAGAGGGCAGGGTGGTAGTGGAGGAACACAAAAGCTCTGCACAATGACCCCTTGACAGCTGGTGGCCTCCCCCCACCCTCCACAGCTCCTCTTTACCCCCTTTCCTATTAAAATGCCACAGCAGCCTCAGCTCTGTCAAAGACCCATTCAGCGCCCTCACACCCGCCTCTCCTGCACAAGGGCCTTAGGAAAGGAATTAGGGAAATGGCATGGCTCCCAGCTCCCTGGCATTCCATGGCACCCGGCTGCAGATGAAACAGCCTGTGGGTTCCTTGAATGGCAAGATGCTTGATGGGAGAAGCCCCTGCTGGGAGGGAGCCAGCTCCCAAGGGCAGCTCACGGTGGCAAGCTGGATGCCATTGCTTCTTCAAAAGGCAGAGGCTGTCAGAAGTGGGACCTGGCCCCATAGGCTCAGCATGGAAAGCTTCCCTGCGCCTGCACTTGTCTCTGGAGAAGAGGCTGCCCGCCAGGCAGCTGTGCCCATCCCTCTGGGCAGTGGAGCCCCTCCCCACACTGTTTACAACCTCCCAGCTCCAAAGGCCACCAGGATGCCTGAGCACAGCCTGGGCTCCAGCACTGTCTTTTCGGCACCAGTCTTTGCTTGGTGTGTGGTCACAGCACAGAAAGGGGAGATGAGAAATACCAACTTCCTTGTGTTTTTGTTGGTTTGGAGATAGGATCTCACGTAACTCAAACAGTCTTAAACTTACAAACCTCCAGCCCTTAACCCCCCTCAAGTGCTGGGATAACAAACGGGCACTATCATGGCCAGCTGATGCGGTGCTGAGGATAGAACCCAGGGTGTGGTCTGTGTCAGCAAGCATCTTACTAACTGAGCATCCCCAGCCCTCCCTATCTCCTTTTGCAGTACCAGAGCTCAAACCTACAGCTTCTTACTAGGCAAGGGCTCTGCCACTGAGCTGTTTCTGGTTCTACCCTCCTGCACTTAGATTTATTTTATGTGTGTGAGGTGTGTAGTGTGTGTGTCTGCTGTCCTGTCCAGAGGTCAGAAGAGGGCATCGAATCCTCTGGAATTGGAGTTATGGATGGTTGCAAGTCATTCCATGGGTGCTAGGAATGGAACCTGGGTCTTCTGCAAGTCATCCTGTGGGGTGCTGGGAATGGAACCTGGGTCCTCTGCATGTCATCCTGTGGAGTGCTGGGAATAGAACCTGTGTCCTCTGCAAGTCATCCCATGTGTGCTGGGAATGGAACCTGGATCCTTTGCAGGAGCAGCAGGTGCTTTTAGCTGTTGAGCTGTCTCTCCAGCCCTGCAGCCTCCCAGCCCTTTTAAAGCAGGCCTTACTAAGCTGCTGCTCGGGCTGGACTTTAAATTCATTCTGTAGCTCACACAGGCCTTTGATTTGCAGTCCTCCTGCCTCAGTCTTCAGAGTGGCTGGGGCCATCGACTCGGCTCACTAGAACTGGTTCCTTAGTACTTTGGAATCAGCCTCTACCAAAAGTGGCAGAGCCAGGTGGCACCAGGGGCCATTTATCCTGTGGGTATTATGGACAAAAGTGCCCAGGACCAGCACTCCCAGCCAGCCCCAGGGACACCAGGCAAGGTGTGATGTGGGTAAGGAGGAGCAGGAGCAGACCACAGGGTTGGCTTACAGCCCTCAAATCAGTGGCTCCTTGAAACCTCCTAGTAAAGTGTGTCTTCCCCAGCATGTGTGCAGCGGTGCCTGTGTGCATGCATGTTCACACAGGCACACAGCCACATACACACATAGAGTCAGCACCTGTAACTAGTGATTCACACCATGTCACGATGATCTGCCTACAAGTTTGTCTTGCATTGAGTGACTGTCAACACGGAACATCATGACCCCCTGAGTTTGCAGCCCAAGGAACACAGCAGACCCCACCCTCCGCCTGCTGAGTGAGTGAGCGCTCAGGCAGCTCAGCTCCAAAAATATATCCTCATACTGGAAGTCCCTCACTTTTCCATAACATTTGAGGCATCACATTCAGAAGCACACACGTATGCATTTTAGAGCATGTGTGAGTGTAAGGACAATGGGACTGCGGGGACAGAAGGCAGGAGATGCCACCTTCTACGTACCTGGTGTCTGGGGGCCAGTAAAGGAACACACTCAGCTCCCAGCAGGTTAGCTCTTCACATTCACATAGAAGCTGCCTGGCCACCCATTCGTTCTCCACATGCCCAAACAAGCAGTGTGTCTTGTCTTGGCTCTGGCCCCCAAGCCCTGTAACTTTGGACAAACCCCTTCCTGTCTCTGAGCCAGGCCTTTAGAGGCTCTGGCATGGTAGGTAAGGGACTGAGCCCAAAGCTGGCCTGTTGGAGTCTTTAAACAGGGCAGGGCAGGTGGACTGTCTTGGTTAAACCAGCCACCCCCCCCCCCATCTCCTCTACTCACCACAGCTGCAGCGGTGTCAGCAGCCAGGGAAGCCCAGCTGAGGATCAGGGTCAGTACTCCACAGCACAGCATGCTAGGAGAAAAGCAGACACTCTGGGGTCTCTGAAGGGTGATCAGGAGGGCGTCATTTGGACAGCAGTCGTCCTACCTGAATTTAGCATCCTTCCTCCCAGGGAGACCTACCTGGTCATGCACTGACCCCCCTACCCCACCCCACCTCTGCCATGCATTGACCCCCCACCCCACCTCTGCCATGCATTGACTACTCCCACCCCCACCCCACCTCTGCTAACAGCTAGGAGAGGGCTGTTGGACCCCAGGGCCCTGGTTGAAGAGACCCAGCTGTGACAGCACAGAAACAGCTGGGGTGTGGGGCATCTGACACACAAGGAGCTCCTGCCTGCAAGAGAGCTGTGTGCTGAGGAGGGGCATCCTAGCTGCCACCACTCTTGGGGCCTGGCTAGGCCTTTGCTTCCCTCCATAGGTGGCCCCTAGTTCAACCCTTTGCTTCAGGACCATAAAGAGGGCTACTCACGAGGCTAGAAGACACTTAGAGCGCCTGGCCAGTCCCAAGCAGGTGACAAGGCAGATGACCAGGTCCAGGATGAAAAGAAGGAGGTAGGAGAGCCACCTAGGTGGAGGCAAAGAGAAGATGAGGATCGGCAGAGCAGATCTCCGCCCGCTCCCCCCAACCCCCCCGCCCGCCCTTGGGAGGCCAGAACAGCAACCCAGGGCAGCGGGAGCACAGGAGCACGGCCCAGAGACTGCGGGTCCTCAGGGGCTCAAGGAGCTGCACCTGGAACTCTCCTACCCTTCGTCTTAACCATCTGGTGGAATACCTACACTAGTACTGGGCGCTAGAACTTTCCATCATGGTGGAAACAGTCTACATCTATATTGTCCACGCTATCTGCCACAGATGCCTGCTGAGAACCTAAAATATGCCTAAGAACTTGAGATGTGAATTATGCAAGGGAGATAAGGCCAAGTGTGTTGGCAGACACCTGGAGTCCCAGTTCTTGTGAGTTCCAGGCTAGTCTGGGCTATACAGCAATCTCAGCCTACTTCCATGAAGGATATGAATGCCTCATTTTTATGACACCGGGGAGCAAGTCCAGGGCCTCATATATGCTAACCAGAGTTCTGCCATTGAGTACTTCCCTGTCCCCCAGCCAAGATTTTAATACACTTTGGCCTACATAGTTAGAAGCATCCATAGTGGACTGCATGGCTGTCTCTGCAGCTCCCGGTTGCTTAGCTTTGTTTCTAGAATCTTCAGAGGACAGATCTGGTAAGACCTGACATTACAGTCACAGATCTGAGAGAACCCCTGAGAGGCCCCCTTCTTTGCTGGATGCCTGCCTCTCTTGGCTGAGGCCTCCCACCTTGCACATCTAGCCTGTGTGGATTCACAGTGTAGCATGCCGAGGTTTCTTCAACCAACATTTGTGCCAGACACTGAGCTTGGAGTCATGATGCCCGTGTGAGAAGGCTTGCTCCTGACTATCAGGGAGTTCAGATGGAGCGAGGGTCAGTATGTCCTCATCTAACTTCTGGACTCCCCCTGAGCTTCTGGAGAAAGCTGTCCTATACCATCTGGAGACTGTGGCATGGCGCTTTCCTCACATTTTTTTGTTTTTAAAGTCGGGGTTTCATGTATTCCAGGGTGGCTTCAAAGTCGATGTGTAGCCAAGGGTGATCTTTACTTTGCGATTCTTCTGCCTTCACTGTCTAAGTGCTGGGATTACAGGCGTGCACCACCACACACTTTATGTGGTGCTGGGGATTGGGCTTCGGGGTGTAAGCAGGACATGACATGACTGACAGGAAGTGACAAGAGGCTCTGAGGAAGACGGAGCAAGCTGGAGGTCCCCAGAAGCCAAATCAGATTCTGTCTTTGTGAATGGAGGTTTGATGCTTAAAAGAAGGGGCTTCACTGAAACTCTCGTCCCCCAAACAGAGCAACAGGTACCCCATGGCAGATCTTTGGGGTCCCAGAAATGGGGCTATGGCTTTGGAACATGGCTGGAGGCCACCAAGGAGCCAATTTTCTTAAAGTCAGAGTTGAAAGGAACTTTGGAATCCATCTAGTGTTAGCATCTTACACTACAGATGAGAAGGTCAAGACCCATGGTGGCTAAGATTTCCAGAGCTGCATGGAAAACTTACATTCTCCTTCCTTCTAGAGACATAGTCCCCCACCCCCAGAACCCTCCAAAACATGGGTCCCACACTCCCAACCTAAAGATGGATTGCTCCTTCTGTATCCTCTCCCATCTGCAGGAAATCCAGATGCAGAGGGGCTCCTGAGCCCTCCACAGATGTGCTTTCACAACTCCAGTATCGAATGCTGCCTGTGTGAGCTGTTCCTAGAAACAGCTCCTGGGCGGGTGTGTTCTCCCCAAGGAGCCCCTGGGAACTGGGGGAGGGAGCTCTCACCATGAACTTGGCTTTTGCCTGATGAACTAATGCAGCTGGGTTCACCCCTCACCCCACCACATCCGGCATCTGCAAGCCAGTGTCCACATCTCAGCCCAGGCAGTAACTCTGTATGTTATCCCCTCTGAGCCGGAGCTGGACGTGTCTCCCCAGCAAAGTGCTCTGCTGGGAGTGGATGGCCGGCATAACAACGGTTGGAAAACCTTTCTGGGAAGAAGCCTGTGAGCTACAAACACAAGCTGCAGAAGCCTGTTGAACTATTCTTGCTCCTTAATCTGATCTGAATAAGAAGCCTCTTTTGATATATAAAATCTTTACGCATTTCATAATGGTCTTTACTAAAATGCCCATAGGATCAGCCAGATGCACTCAAGGAAAGGAGCCAGGTCAATAAGGACACCCCCTAGGGATATTCCACTGGTTCTGATATGGTGGCAGATAGTCTCCTCAGAGCTGGCAGTTCCTTTCGGTCCCCTGGGGAGGAAGGCATTTTGCCCATGTCTGAGAGGAGTAACACCAAGGGCCCTTCCATCTGGAATATTGCTGACATCCAGGAAACTCAAGGTCTGTGGAGGGAATGGGAGCACCCCCTGGATCCTGAAGTCCCACACAGAACTCGGGAGTGGGTGAGTGCTTCCCTTTGGGAAAGGGAGTCTGATGGTGGAGGTGGAGGCTTTGAGCATTTCCTCTGGACTCAGCCCAGCAGCAGCCTGTTGGGTGGGGCTTTATGATATAATAAGATACAAATCCAGAAAACCATGAGTACATTGTGCAATGTCGGGGCAGAGGCTCTGATCTTCCTCAGTGGCTTGAAGAGGTGCCAAGTCATTTCGGCGAGGGAGGGATTCAAAGAGTTGACACTTGTCATGCAAGACCCACAAATCTGTTCCACCCTGTGTCTGTGATACTGGACTACTGACCCTTTGGCCACAGTGATGTGCGTGTCACATGCACGCACACTACATGAGTGCATGCTACCACTGCGATGAAGGTCAGCCTAGGACAGAGACAGCTGTCTCCTCCCTTGGCTCTCAACACTGACCCTTCTGAGACCCTGTATGCGGAAGGAGGGCAGCCAGTCTGGGTCTAAGACCTGAGTTTAGTGACTTCACCAGGGATGGGGTTACAGATGGACATAAGGAGATGCTCCAGGCTAGATGAGACAGAGATGAGTTTGGATATCTAAGTGAGGTGCTGTGGTCATTAACCTTGATTGTCAACTTGATGGGACCTAGACTTACCTAGGAGACAAATCTGTGGGCACATCTGAGAAAGATTTTTTTTTTTTTTTTTTTTAAAACTGCTGTAGATATCGCTCTGTACAAATAAAATGCTGTTTGGCCAGTGGCTAGGCGGGAAGTATAGGTGGGACAAGAGAGAAGAGAATTCTGGGAAGTGGAAGGCTGGGTGGAGACACTGCCAGCCGCCGCCATGACAAGCAACATGTAAAGACCCCGGTAAGCCACAAGCCATGTGGCAAAGTATAGATAAGCAGAAATGGGTTAATTTAAGATAGAAAAAGTAGGTAACAAGAAGCCTGCCACGGCCATACAGTTTGTAAACAATGTAAGTTTCTGTGTGTTTACTTGGTTGGGTCTGAGCATCTATGGGCCTGGCGGGTGAGAGAGATTTGTCCTGACTGTGGGCCAGGCAGGAAAACTCTAACTATGTGTATGTGTGTGTGTGTGTGTGTGTGTGTGTGTGTGTGTGTGTGCGCGCGCATGTCACAATACATGTGTAGGTCAGAGGACAACTTGCAGAAGCCAATTTTCTCTTTCCATCATGCGGGGTTCTGGAATTGAACTCAGGTTGTCAAACTTGGTGCCAGAGGTCTTTATCAGCTAAATTATTTCAACAGCCCAAGATTTTTTTAGATTATATTAATTGAGGTGATATTCTAGCTGGTTTTATGTCAACTTGACACAAGCTGGAGTCATCCGAGGGGAGGGAACCTCAATTGAGAAAATGCCTTCACAAGGTCAGGCTGTAGGCAGTCCTGTAGAACATTTTCTTAATTAGTGATTGATGGGGAAGGCCCAGTCCATTGTGGGTGATGCCATTCCTGGCCTACTGGTCCTGGGTTCTATAAGAAAGCAGGCTGAGCAAGCCATGGGGAGCAAGCCAGTAAGCAAGCAGTACCCTCCATGGCCTGTGCATCAGCTCCTGCCCCCAGGTTCCTGCCCTGCTTGAGTTCCTGCCCCAACTTTCTTTGATGATGAACAGTGATGTGCAAGTATAAACCGAATAAGCCCTTTCCTCTCCAAGTTGCTTTTTTGTTATGGGGTTTCATCACAGCAATAGTCACCCTGACTAAAACAGGTGGGAAGAGCCACTGAATAAAAAGGACAAAGCTTCCTGATAGGGGATGTCTGGGACCAGCTGCCTCAGGCTCCTTCCTGCTGCCATGGCATCCCCATCATAATGGACCACACTCAAGCTGTGAGCCAAAATGTCCTCCTCTTCTTTCCTTCTGTTGCTTGTGTTGAGATATTTAGCGACAGCAAAGAGAAAAGTATGTAGCAGATGTAGAGGTGAGGTGGCGTCCCTCCGTACTGCATAGCTGAGGTGCTACACAGTGAGGCTGTGGAGTGGCAGGGCCTGCATCTATAGCCCTACTGGTCTCTCCCACTGCCTCCCCGGTTCCTCACCTGTAGTGTTCCACATAGGCAGTCTGGTGGGACAGCTCAGTCAGCTGCATGGTGACCTCCCTCCACACGGGCAGTCCCGAGAGCTGGTTGACAACATTGCCTGCCATCTGCTGCATGAACTTCAGGGTCTGGATGTAGTCGCCTCGAGCAGCAAAGATCTCGTTGAGCCGGGCCAGGTGTTGTTCTAGGTCTACCTTCATCTTCTGGGTGTTTCCAAACACCTAAGGGAGGTAAGGCAGGGGCTCGAGTCTGGTCCTCGGATAGCTACTGAGATCTCTGCAGGAAGAAGTAGCAATTGGCCAGCTGGGTTTGAAGGGCTGTTTCACATTGACACAGACCCTGGGAGCTCATGAGCCTGCTGCCCCAGGGGCGTGGCCAAGGACAGAGGTCCTGTGCCTACTGCCATTGTGTGGGTCTGGAATGTTCCCCAAGGATCCATGTTAAAGGCGTGGCCACCAACTGGGTGATATGGAAAGGGGTAGAATGTCTAAGAGGTGGTTAGGTCTGTGATGGGACTTCAGGTCATTGAGGAGTACCCTTCCTCAAAAAAGACACTGGAATTCTTTCTTTCTTTGCTTCTGTATACACTGTAGTGAGCAGCTTACCCATGGCCTCTCAGATCAAAGGCTCCAAAGCAGTGAGGCCAACTAGTATGAGCTGTAACTCCCTAGGTTGAAGCAAAACAAGCCCTTTTTTTTCCCCCTCTCTCTCAATTTCATTTTAAAAACTGTTTTATTTTTGAGACGGTCTCAGGTATCCCAGGCTAGACCCCAACTTGCTATGAAGTTGAGAATGACTGAGCTCCTGATCCTCCTGCCTCCACCTCCCAAGTGCTGGGATTACAGGTGTCCAGACCTTCTTCATACATCTCAGCAGTTTGTTACAGTGCTGGAAGGCTGACCCCTAGACACACAGCCCGGTCATCTGACCCTGTTGTTCTAGCTTTTCCCAGCTTTGGCTCTCCAATCCAAGCCTCACTGCAGCCTGGGGTTCTCTAATCTGAAAACCCAAATCTTCTTAGCACTCTAGCAGTAAACTATACAAATAACTCCAAATATAAACCTAAGCCCCCAAATTCTGAAATCCCAAACATCTCAGGTCTCCCGAATTTCAGAGAGGTGGAGCTCAACTTGGACTCCAAATAGGGAACCAAACGGATTCATTTTTCTTCCCTGAACATTCTCCTAAAGTTTGAATCACTTTAATCAAAGACTTAGAGCCCCAGGCTGCCATTTTGTGCTTTAGTCCAATAGGGCTCCCAGGCACCCTATAAGATAAAGGGTTTGTCTCTGAGCTAGAATCAGCTCATAGTGTCCCAACCGCAAGGCAAGGCAGAACAATGCGGCCTTGAAAACAGAGAACAGATGCTATCTCCTCCCAGCCTGGCCCTGGGACAAGGAGGAAGAAATTAGTGTCTTCTTTTGGGCTCATGTCCTCACAACTCCCAGGATGTCTGTCCTGCTAGGTGGGCACAGAGGCACCTGTCCTTTGCATTGACCTTAAGTGGACCCGGGAAGAACATCTGTCTATACAGACAGAAACAAAAGGATGATGGTAGTGGCTGTCCTTGTCAGCTCCTAGACAAGGGGCAAGATGCGACTTATATTGCAAATGTCATATACTCAGGCAGCCATCAGGCTTGGGGACCCAGCCCCAAGACAGCACATGGGCAGCTGGATGAAGAAGGGCTTTGTTTCTGTTTTATTTTGTTTTCAGAGTCTCAATAATTGCCCAGGCTAGCCTGGAACTGGCTACATAGTCCAGGTAGACCTTGAATTTGAGATCCTCCTGCCCCAACTTCTGGAATAGCTGGGACTATAGGACTATGCTGCCCAGGGTCTGGCTTTGCTGCCTTGACACTGTCATACACAAGCAGCTGAAAGAGGCCAGGGTGCCTGGCTAATCCTTACCCAGCAGTCTTAGCTCCCACAGGCTGCAGGATAAAGGCACAGAAGAGGGGCAGAGGAGGGCGCAGCAATGGAGCCCAGGAGAGCGCTCTGAGCTCAGGAATCATGGGAACTTGACATTAACCTTGTGGCTTTTCATGTCTTCCCTACACTGTGACTTCCTGATTCTAGTTGAGAGAATGGCTCTCTGTTTCTCTCTGTGTCAACACATCTTCCGTTTTCTGGCATCAACTGAGCTCTTAGGAGATGGGCACAGATTGAAATAGCAAGATAGAGACAGCTAACTGGGCATGCTGCCTCATGCCAGTAGAATCCTAGCACTTGGGAAGCTGAGACAGGAGTATGGCCTTGAAGTCAAGGCCAGACTGTACTACAGGCAAGCCTTGTCTAAAAAACAACAAAAAAGGCCTCTCAAAACAAAAAAAGAGAATTCAAAAGTTTAAACTTTGTCTTAGACTTTTTCAAGCTCTCTATCCCCCGTGTGTGTGTGTGTGTGTGTGTGTGTGTGTGTGTTGACAGAGGGTCTCATGCAGCCTACAATGATCTTGAACTCCTGATCCTTCTGCTTCAACACCCCCCCCCCCAAGTCCTGGGATTATAGGCCTATGCCACCGAACCTGGCATTTGTTACATCAAGGGTGACCTTAAGAACAGATGAGGCAAGGTTGGGCATGTAGTTCAGTTGGTAGAGTGCTTGCCTAGAATGCAGGAGGCCCTGGCTTGATTTGGAGCATCCAGCAAATTGGGTGCGGTACTGAACACTATAGTCTCAGCACTCTGGAGACAGAGGCAGGAGTTTAAGGTCGTCCTTGGCTATATAGGGAGTTTGAGGCCAGCTTGAGCTATCAGTGACCCTGACTCAAAAACAAACAAACAAACAAACAGAAAAGAAAACAAACAAGTCCCTCCCCCACACAACAAATCCCCAAGCAAACAAAAACTCAAGAAGAAATAGAGAAGTTAAAAATGTAGAGAATAGCCAGGCAGTGGTGGTGCATGCCTTTAATCCCAGCACTCGGGAGGCAGGTGGATCTCTGTGAGTTTGAGGCCAGCCTGGTCTACAAAGTGAGTTCCAAAAAAGGTGCAAAGCTTTACAGAGAAACCCTGTCTCAAAAAACCAAAAAGAAAAAAAAAAAAAAATATATATATATAGAGAGAGAGGCCCTGTCTTAAAAAAACCCAACCAAACAAATAAAACAGCAACAATTAGAGACTAGGCCAGGATGGGTGTCCAAGTCCTGTAATCTAATTGCTTAGCAGGTTGAAGCAGGAGGATCTAGGATAGCCTGGGCTACATAACAGAACCTTGTAGAAGGGAAAGAAAGAAAAGAAACAAAGTTACAAGTCAGTAAACATCTGTGGAGTCTATTTTTCTTTCTGGTATTGTTTCATGGGAAGAGATGGCAGACTGATTAGATGATAGATAGAGATAGATAGATACATACACAAATAGATGATAGATAGATAGATAGATAGATAGATAGATAGATAGATAGATAGACAGATCAAACATGTCACAACAGTGGCCTCCTGGTAGCTTTGTGCTTGCTCACATGGTTCCTAGTCCTTGAGGTTCAAGAAGACAGAGGTGTGATGCCCCCAAGGTGGACTTGGCTTTCTCTTGGGAACTGATGAGGGGAAAGCTTAGCTCTTCCACCAGATGGGGACAAGGACCAGCTAGGTCACCATTTCAAAGGACAGGGGTGTGGTTTTCCAATTGTGGTCCCCAGGCCAGCAGCATCACCCAGGAGCTCATTACAAATGCAAATTCTTGGGTTGGGGATTTAGCTCAGTGGTAGAGCACTCAAGGGCAAGGCCCTGGGTTTGATCCTCAAAAACAAACAAACAAAAAACAAACAAACAAATTCTCAGCCTGCCTGGCCGGTGAATTGGAACCCCAGCAGGGCAGGGCCTGCTGCCACATCCTAACTAGCTCTCCAGGCGATTCTGATTCCAGGCCAGGTTGAGAGCCTCTGGGAGAGAGAGCACTAAATGGCCAGGTAAGGAGCAGTTAAGAGGAGCATCAGCTCAGATTCAGGGAAATAAGGGGAGGGAAAAAACACAAGGCCAAGACCCGAGGCCTGGGAGACTCTGTGTTCTTGCTCTGACTTGCACTGATATTTCAGCTGTGGTGCGATACCACCTATCTGTGCCTCAGTTTTTCCACTGAGCGGGTTTCCCATAGGCCTATGGGTTCAGGATGGTGGGGTTTCTAGCCAAGAGAGGGAATGCAGAGAGTACCTGGCCTTTGTGTTTGGGGAACAGCCCTAGAAACCCTAGTTGACCATTTGGCTGCCAGATCTGGACTCCAGCGGGGCCCAGCTTTAAGTCATCTGGGCTGCTGGATGAGTCTCCATCCTGACTCTGCCACCCACAGCCTCCCGCAATCCCAGCACCTCTATTTCATGGTGATTGCAGTAATTATTATAATGACACCATTATCTTAATCCCCCAGGCAGAGTGCACTCTATAGTTTTCGGCACTTTCCTTGGTGGTAATTCACCTGATAACATTCAGCCGTTTACCTGCAATTTGGACCCCACCCCTTGGATGGGAAAGGCCCTATAAGGATCTGCCATCTCTCTGGAGCCCTCAGGCCTGAGACTGTTGGGCATCCACCTTGGAGCCTTCACCAGCTCCTTAGGTAAGAGGGTCAGAAGCTTTTCATGGTTGGCAGCACCACCACAAAGTCCTGGAACAAGTGACCCACAGTGCACTAACAGCCAAAGGGGAAGGGACTATCTCCAGGGACAAGGTAGGAGAAGGTCTAGAGAGTGGGAGTTAGAGCCAAGTGTACAAACCTGGCTCAAGAGGGCTGGGAGCCTAGAGCTTGTTCCCAGATACCAGCAAGTTTCTCCCCTAAGATAAAGACTGAATTTCCCATCAGGGAAGGTCACAGCTCTGGGGCTTCCCAGCACTCAGGCTCTCCCACGGTCAAGGTTGCTGACCGTCAGAGGGCGGGAGACAGTACACTGCCAAAGACAGGCAGATAGTGTCCTTGGGGGCTTGATCCTCATCAGGACCAAGGTGAGTAAGAGTGGGAGAGGTCCCAGGGGTCACCTCCAGCAAATACTGGGCACTACACATCTCCAAGCTGTAGCCTGTCTCTTTAAGATGAGATTTCCTGTCCCCACCCCCTCCCCTGCCCCCAGGGGCTGATGGAAGGATTAGAACAGTAGAGGAGCTTACAGAAGCCTGTCGGGAGGGGAGTGGGCATACTGCATGCCAGGGAAGTGACCGATTCCTCTAGTTAGGGCTGGGTTTGACAGTGCAGGCTGCTGACACAAACGTGCCTTTTACTGGAATTTCGAATACTCTGGAGGGACCTGGTGTAGAGAGGGTCAGGTGCCCAAAGACTAGTTTCCCTGAAATCTGCATTAGGTCTTTCCCACCAGAGTCCTCCGGAGACACCAGAAACTCTCACAGAAGGAATCACCTAGAAAATCATCAGGAAAGACTTGCATTCTGCAAAAGTGACAGGCAGGCAGGGGCTAGTGAAGAGATGATACCTAGCTCGTGACTCTTCCCGCTACTCAGGCTCAGCAGGTTAGCTCTTCCTCCAAGTAACCTAACTTCTCTTTGTAGTCCAGCTCAATCTTCCACCGTGAGCTTCCTGCAAGCATGCCGCTGAACCCAGAGTCCCAAGACACACAGCTGGGATTATGAGGGCTCTTTCCAGCCTTTGCGTGTGTGGGCAAGGGATGGGGTGGGTGGTCTTCCATTGTTTCTGAAGACTTTTTTCTCCACTCAAAATTTTTTTTTTTTTTTTTTTTTTTTTTTTTTGTGTGTGTGTGTGTGTGTGTGTGTGTAGGCTGTGTGCCACCATGTTAGGTCCCTAGTTTCCACTTTTGATAGATGGATCAGAACTTTGTACAAAGTAACTTAGAGTGAAAATACACATTCAGGACTGAAGATGTAATTCAATTGGTAGAGAGCTTGCCTATCAAACTGCATCCACCAGGCATGGTAGTGCGCACCTGTATTCAAGCACCAGGTCATCCTCTGAGACATACAGGGTTCAAGGTTAGACTGTCTCAAATAAACAAACAACCCATGCTCAGTAGACTATGGTGGCAATAATTCCAGCACGGGGTAAACAAAGGCAAGAACATCATGGAAAGTTCCAGATGAGTCTGGTCTATGCAGTGGGTTCCAGGACAATCAGGGCTACACAGTGAGACCTCTTGCTTTAACAACAACTCTGGAAACCCATGTTCAGGGTCTCCTTCAGGGGATAGGCAAGTGCTCAGATGTTCTGTAGACTAATAGGGCTGATGGGGGTAGAGCTGCCCTGAAATCTCTCTTGGACCGGGTCACAGAAACTGTTTGCCTCTGGCAGGGCAACTGCTCAGAAGACAGCCCAGCCCCACAGCATCCATCACGCAGTGCTGAAGGGTGCAGCTGGGCTCCTGAGATCTGACTGGCACTCTTGTTCTGTCTGGCCTTGCTGATCTCATGGGCTGTGTCTGTGCCCAGCCACCTGCCCGCAATCCTTACCAGCTCGTCAATTCCAGAGAAGGTGTGGTTTGCGTTGTCCAGGGAGTAGAGCAGCTGGTGTACCCCATCGTTGGTCTCACTGTTTCCATAGAAACCAACACCCACCGCAGCACTACAAGCAAAACCCCAAACAAAGGTTAGGGGTGATGAACCCAGAAGGGAATGCACTATCTCTCTTTGGGCGCCTGTGTGTGTGTGTGTGTGTGTGTGTGTGTGTACCCAGGACAGGATGCTGGGTACCTTCCTCCATGGCTTTCTGTGTTATTCCCTTGGGACAAAGTCTCTCACTGAACCTGGAGCTCACTGAAATGACTATGTGGCAGCAAGTGGGCTGTCTCTGTTCCCCATCCGTAGCCTTGGGATTGCAGATGTGTGAGCTTTCTATGTGGGTACTGGGAATCCAAACTCAGGTAGGTCCTCACGTTTGTACAGCAAACACTATACTCCGATTTCCTCTGTCAGCCTTTCTTCTTGTCTTCCTTTGTACTGAGGATTGAACCTAGGACCCCAGGCATGCGAAGCAAACAGTCTGTCTATTAGTGAGGCACAGTTACAACCTTTGCATTTATCTTTTAAAAATTGTTTCTGTAGCCGGGTGTGGTGGTGCATGCCTTTAATCCCAGAACTCGGGAGGCAGAGGCAGGAGGATTTCTGTGAGTTCGAGGTGAGCTTAGCCTGATCTATATAATGAGTTCCAGGACAGCTAGGACTGATACACAGAGAAATCCTGTCTTGAAAAAACCAAAAATAAAATAAAATGCTTTAGGGCTGTGGAGATGGCTCAGTGGTTAAGAGCAGTGGCTGCTCCTCCAGATGACCTGGGTTCAGTCCTCAGCTCTCATACAGCAGTTCACAATCATCTGTAACTCTGGTTCCAGGGGGAATCGGACACCCTCTTTTGGTCTCCAAAGGCACTGTATGCACATAGTGAGTGCCCAGACACACATCCATACATATAAAATAAAAATATGTAAATCTTAAAAAAAAACTTAGAGTGATTTCAAGTTCACAGCAAAATCAAGCAGATGCAGAATTTCCCTATTCATGAACAGCCCTCTATATGACATCCTTTATAAGCAGCATCCTTTGTTACAGCTGATAACCAGTGGGAACATGGCACTATCCAAGGCCCATAGTGTGCACAGGAGTCACTCTTGGTAGAAATGCTACAGTCTAGACACACAGTGTCAGGTGTTTACCATCAGAGTAGCCCCTGCCCTAAAGCTCCCCTGTGCTCTGCCTAGTCCTCTCCTCCTCCCTTCTCTGACCCCTTAGAATCTCCATGGCCTCTAGAATGTGGTACAGCTGCAGTCACAGCCTGCAGCCTCTTCCGATCAGCTCCTTTGCCTTAGTGATAGGCCTTCAAGGTTCCCCAGTATCTTTCATGGTTCAGCAGGACATTTCCTTTCAGCTCTGCATAACAGTCCATTGTCTGAATGTATCCAAGTTTATTTATTCACTAGGCTGTGGTGATATATTATGTATCCTAATAAAATTTGCCTGAAAATCATAGAACAGAACAAGCCACTAGATTAAACATAGAGGCCGGGAAGTGGTGGCACACACCTTTAATCCTATCACTCAGGAGTCAGAGATTCGTCTGGATCTCTGTGAGCTTAAAGCCACCCTGGATTACATGAGATTGGCTCAGTCTAGGAGAGAAACAGAGCCAGGCAGTGGTGGCACATGCCTTTAATCCCAGTACTTGGAAGTCACACGCCTTTAATCTCAGTGTTTGGGAAGCACACAGGCCTTTAATCCCAGCACTAGGAAGGAAGTGATGGCTGGGCAGAGAAAGGTATATAAGTCGAGAGGAGACAGGTCCTAATGCTTTTCAGGCTGAGGAGTCCTAGAGGTGAGACATGGCAGTGGCTTCTTCCTTTGTCTCTGATCTTTTAGCATTTTTTATTAGGGTACACAATATATCACCACACTTGGCTACTGAAGAATATCTTTTACTTGCTTCCGGGTTTGGGGAACTGTGAATAAAGGTTGCTGCAAACAGCTATAGTGTGGGCTGGATTTTAGCTGAGGAGCTTTATTCTAGGGTTTGGGATGAGGGGATATTGTCTCCGGGTGAAGGTTAAGGACCAACTAAGGTGATCTGGCAGAAGCCTACTTGTTCTGGCTGGCAACATACTCCTGAAAGGCACAAAACTGCAGGCAAGCCTGGGGGGTTATGATTCACCGGCCCTGATAGGATCTTGAGATCTGATCTGACATGCAACGCCAACCTTCAGGTCCCTCCTGACCTGGCCAAGAACCATGGACTTCCTTATATACCCCAGATCTAGTCCTCTATGAAGTTTTAGCGTCTGCCTGCCTTGTTAACCCAGAACCCACTGGGTCAGGACCATGCTTTGGGGGAGCTGGAACAAGTCTCCACTTCTGCCACAAACTGCATCCAATATTTCAAAGTGGTCCCTTTGTCACTTCTTACCTTCTGTCCTCTGAGATAGACACATGAGACAGGATCTCATGTATCCCCAGCTGGGCCTCACACTCCCCATATAGCTGAGGATGACCTTGAACTCCTGATCCCCATCTCCATGCCTGGTTTCCAATGTCACTCTTTAACCGGGACTCTGAGCAGAGTGTGAGGAGCTGCTTGGTGTGTGTGTGGATGCTCTAGGACCCTCTCCGCACTGGCCTGCCCTTGCGCCCTCATTGGCCTTATGGTCTGTAACAGTCCCTCCCAGAATTTCTCTCAGGAATTGTCAGGCTCAGTTTCTCTTCTTTCCTATGGTGTCTTATTGGTTTTAACCAAAAGCCAAACTTGAAATCCATCTGTATGGAATTTTATGGTTGGCTGGAATCCAACATTCCAGCCTGAGTAAATCATTTGCACTCCTTAACTCTGTCATCCATCACATTCTATGTGGTCCTCCACTCCAGGGATCACAGACCAATCAAGAAACCTCCTGAGTTCTCAAAATACAAACCTGGGGAAAGATCTCACACACACACACACACACACACACACACACACACACACACACACACTGATGCTTATCCTTCCTTCCTGGAGACAGTTGCAGCTTGGCTGTCATGGATCTTGCTCTGTAGACCAGCTGACCTAGAACTCACAGAGATCCGCCTGCCTCTGCCTCCCCAGTGCTGGGATTAAAGGCGTCGCCACCATGCTTGGCTCCCCTCAGTATTCTTTGCATTCAAGCAGGAGCAGGACAATCTGCTCTGAGCTGGCTTCACGGTGGCTCTGGCCGTCTTTCTCCACAGCATGGCTAGAGCTATCAAGTTCCCATGCTTTTCACATGTGAAAAGCATGCTTAAAAAATGAATTTAAAAACATAAATGGCAAAAGCAATGGCTGGTTTTATTGCTGATGTCCTCTTGCCTGGAACCGGTTGTGGAACACCACATGGAAGGAATCCTGCCACAATGGCCCCTTCCATGTTGAGCTTTTCTCCTTTTCTTCCTTCTTGTCTTCAGTTCAACTTACTCTGAAAACTCGTGTCCTGCTTTTCTTTTCCATTTTATTTTATATGTGTGGATGTTTTGCCTGAGTGTATGTCTATGCACCACATGTGTGCCTGGTGCCTGCAGGGGCCAGAAGAAGGCATTGGACCCCCTGGAACTGAAGTTACATACAGCTTGGTTGTGAGCCACCATGTGGCTGCTGAGAAATTAATCTAAGTTCTCTAGAAGAGCAGCCAGTGCTCTTAACTATTGAGCCATCTTTTTCAGCCCCTTGAGTTTTTCTTAACTACAGGTAATAATTACTTATTGGACCTGACCACTTAAGGCCATTTTTTTACCTGCTGCAAAATACACACCGTAATACCAAATGACGATGTTCTGTTTGGATGCTGGGTTAGCCAGTGTTACATGCACTCTACTCTAACGGCATTTGTACCTGGCAATAGGCTCATCTGGCAGTAAGCAGCCCTCCTGCCATGTAGGAGCACCTGCAGTTTCCTGCAGATCCAGCGATCACTGCATTGGAGCAACCACGGCTGGCGTGTGTCTTTGGGTCCCATCTCTCCCTAACCACCCTGTGATGCCCTACACCAGGTAGAGGGTTTTTGGCACCTCAGTTCCTCACGGGAGCCCTGGCTCATCTCTGGGAGTCAGATCACCTTCTAAGTCATGACCTTCCCATCTGGGCTGGAACTCTTTCCTGTGGGCCCTGGCCCAAGCACAAGTTTCACTAGTCCTCGGTTGGTCTCTGCTTTGAGGATGGCCTATTGTTTGGTTTCAGTGAGCCCCGTACTCCCACCCTTTAAGATCATGAACACACCACCACACTCCATCTTGGCCAAAAGCCTGAGAAACACTGAATGAATACATTATAGAAAAAAAAAGTGTTCAGGAGTAAGGTGACCCTCCTGCAGACTAGAACCTAGGACCAATCCTTCGGACAAACAGCAAGGGACTTTTACCTTAGAGGGTGGCCACACCCTTCCACATCTCAAGGGGGTGTTACACATAAAAATGTCTATAGACACAGAAATAAGAAATACACACCAACTCTTGAATACAGCATGCACGCATGCACGGGCTAGGTGCTGGGTGTTGGTTGGGTGGGTAAGGTGGGCTCTCACATGGTACTGGAAATCTTCATTCCTTAGTGAGCACAGGAGAAGATCTACCTATGGGTAGCTCTCACAAGACAATGAACTTCCTGATCTCACAAGACAATGGAACTGATTGGGGCTAACTTCTGATTCTGCAGACCCAGAGTGGAAGTGGAAGGCAACAGGGGTGCAGAAAAAAGAGATGCCCATTGTCCACCTGGTCAACTCAGGGAGGGACCCATATGGCTGTCAGGCTTGGCCCTGGTCTGGTAGAAGGGCTGGGGGTGGGGGCACTACACTAGGGAATGATTCCCCATGATGGCCACAAAAGGGACAGTATTCATTTGGGAAGGGAGGTTTGTTTATACATGGGTCAGCTTGGTCAGTGAATGCGGCCAGTCACTGATGAGCCAGTTGGACATGAAAGATGTCCCGCTCATGGGCTAACTTTCCCTTGCCTGTGTCTGTTAAGTGCCCCCTCCCCACCTGGCCCCCTGGGAGCTGAGTTGAAACCACGGGCCCGTGCATGGGACACTCACCAGCAGAGGAGCCCGGCCACCACCGCTGTCCAGGTGACGCAGCATGAGTTGGGCTGCTTGGCGTGCACTGTGTGGTCCCGCCGGCAGCAGCATGCACACACCAGGTAAACAGCAAGGACGATGAGGTTCAGGCCCAGGCCGATGGCAGCTAACACCCCCAGGAAGAGCAGCGACTGTAGGAGGGAGGGGCTGTGTCAGCTTCTGGTCCAGTAGGGGTGGGGTGGGGTGGGGTGGGGAGGATAGTGGGGGTGGGGAGTCCCGGGAGCTGTACTGCATCCTTATGCCCACCGCCCTCTATATGAACGGCCTGCCCTACATTTGGGTGCCAGGGTGGAGATGGCGGAGAAATGGACAGGCTCGGTGATGAGAAGGGTGATGAGAAGGGAGGGCCGCTGTGGCAACGATTCACATTAGCAAGTTCCGCAGCATCCGGAATCTTCTAGGTGACAAATCTCTGAATACGTGTGTGAAGGAGTTTCTAGATTAGTTTAACAGAGATGGGAAGATCCATGGGCATGTGGGCAGGACCATCCCATTGGGCTGGAGTTCCAGACCGGATATAACAGAGAAAGTCGGCTGAGCAGCAGCCTTCAGCCCTCTCTGACTGCAGATGCTGTGTGACCAATGGCTTCCCATGCTGCCATGATGGATGCACCCTCAAACTGCAAGCTGAAAAACACCCTTCTTTCTTTGAGCTGCCTTCGTTGGGCATTTTGTCACAGCAATGACAATAATAACTAATACAGCCAAGCATGGCTCAGCCCAGGTTTCTGGTGAAGATACAGTCCAGGCCAGGCCTGATGACAAGCCCTGACTGAGCCACTCAGGAGAGCAAGGAAGGATGGCCAGCTGCGAATGCAGCTGTGGACCAGGAGTGCTATGGCCTGGAAAGAGACTGGAAAGAGACACAGTCTGGGTAGGATACCTCAGGTGCAAAGTGAAACTAAGCTGGGGACACTATGGATCACCGGTGCTGGCATACATAGTCCTGCCATTCCAAACCAGTGTTGTTACGCCAAAATGGAATGTGCCTATTGCCAGGGACCACTGACTCACACGCCAGTGGTAACAGTAAGGTCAGGATGCTGAGGGGGGCATGGAGAGACCTCTTCAGGCCCCCCTAACAGCTCTGGGTTTTCAAAGGGAGCTGTTGTCTGTCGGGAAGCCTAGGTGTCCCCCTCCACCGCATCTTCCAATCCCTTGATTTGGCCAGATGGACACCAGATGGCCCCAGGATCAGTGGCCGTCAGCCAGGGCTGAACCTGGCTCTAAGTCAAGCTCCTGAGCTGACAGCTTCCTGGCTTCCCATTCGGCCTCAGCCATGCCCTCATCCAGAGTCCCCAGTGTCCCGGGGGGTTGCTCTCCCTGGAGCTTTGGTCAGGGAACCTGTGTGGGTGGTAACCCTCATCTGGGCTGGAGGCCACAGGACTCCAAGGGCTGAGAGAACAAGCTACACACAGGCCAAGCACAGGGAGGCGGCCTGCAGTGCCCAGCTGGTGGTGTGGGCTGGGTAGACTCTGTGGAGAAACCTGTGGAAGACTGCTCAGCTGCCCATCCCTGTGACGATGCAGGCAGCTCATAGAACTCCTGACTTGAGCTGTCCTGATGCTAACACTGGGTGGACAGGCTTCTCAGCCTTAGGGACAAATCTAGAAGTGATGAGGTCAACTGAGAGGACCAATGAGATGTCTCATTTCACCTAGCAGGTGGCTTCCATTTCCACCTGGGCAACACTCAAGCATGGAAAGGAACTCCTTCCTCCTCCAGGGAGGTGGAAAGTGGGGCAGTAGCTCTGAGCGTAGTATCCTCCATAGTCCTCAAGGTGAGGCAGGCCTGGGCCACTCACCTGCCTCTTCCAATGACCTCCAGAGGCTCCTGTCTGATGGCACAGAGGGAGGGAAGTCACTGCCCACCTTCCTGGAAGGCATCTTCCACTGCAAAGGAGGCTCCCTACACAAAGTCACCACGCTGCAACCTGCCCTCTGACGGAAGCAGGACACCTCCCTGGAGCTGGGGAACCCTAAAGGCCTACCCTGGGCCTAGCCTGTCAGAGTCAGAACTAGGAGGAGTTGAGGATGTGGTACAGGAGGTTTGTGGTTGCCTAGCAAGCTGGAAAGCCAGGATTCCACGCCCAGTTTTGCATAAAACCGGGCATGGTGGTTCACACCTGTAATCTCATCGAGAGGGGACACCTAGGCTTCCTGACAGTCAACAGCTCCCTTTGCAAATCCTGAGCTCCTAGGTGGGCCTGAAGAGGCTTGGATGATCAGAAGCTCAATGCCAGCCATCTCTGGTTACATGCTTAATCTGAGGCCAGTCTGGGCCATATAAGACCCTGTCTCAAAAGTCAACAGCAACAGTGTGGTGGTTTGAATGAAAATGGTCCCCAGAGGCCCACAGAGAGCCGCACTATTGGGAGGTGTGGCCTTGCTGAAGTGGGTGTGGCCTTGTTGAAGTGGGTGTGGCCTTGTTGGAGGAAGCCTGTCATCGAGGTGGAGTGTTTGTGTGTGTGTGTGTGTGTGTGTGTGTGTGTGTGTGGGGCGCGGGGGGGGGGGGGGGGGGCTTTGAGGTTTCAGAAGCCTGCTGATCTAGATGTAGAATTCTTGGCTCCTTCTCCAGCTCCATGTCTGCCTGTGGGCTGCCATGCTTCCTGCCATGATGATAACGGACTAAACCTCTGAACTGTAAGCCAGCCCCAGTGAAATGTTTTCCTTTATAAGAGTTGAAATGGAGCCGGGCGGTGGTGGCGCACGCCTTTAGTCCCAGCACTCGGGAGGCAGAGCCAGAGCCAGAGCCAGGCGGATCTCTGTGTAGCCTGGGCTACCAAGTGAGTTCCAGGAAAGGTGCAAAGCTACACAGAGAAACCCTGTCTCGAAACCCCCCCCCCCCAAAAAAAAAATGGTCATGGTGTCTCTTCACAACAAACAAAAAACAAAACAAAACAAAAAACCCTAACAAGGACAAACAACAACAACAAGACCCTAAAGAACAAAACAAAGCTAGAGTTGACCCCATGCCAACTGGATCTCAAGCAAGTGCAGAAGCAACAGATTAATGTCGATTGACGGTAACAACCCCCACTCCCCACCACACACCCCAGGCACTTAACTTCTCCTTGAAACTGACTCAGTCTTCAGGGCCCAACACACAGAGCCTGGTGGGTGCAATTACCACTGATTGTTTTGGTTTTTTAAAGTGTGCACTGGTGTTTTGCCATGGGTGTTGGGTCCCCTGGAACTGGAGTTACAGACAGTTGTGAGCTGCCATGTGGTTGCTGGGAATTGAACTCAGGACCTCTGGAAGAGCAACCAGTGCTCCTAACCACTGTTGGTTTTTAAATTTAATGATTTTTTATTTTATTTTTTTATTTTTAGGTAGGGTCTCCACACCGCCCTTGGGCTCACTTTGTAGCCCAGGTTTACCTTACACTGTTGGTATTCCTCTTTTGTAAGTGCTGGATTGCAAGTGTTTCCACCACACCCAGCTCTAGAAAAAGACACTCTGTGGCTGGGCATGGTGGCACACATCTGTGCCCATCATCCTAGCAATCAAGGAGCTCAGGCCAGCCTGGACTTCAGAATGAGATCCTGTTTCCAAAAACTAAAAATAAGCCCCACTCTTTTCTCATAGGCCCTGAAATCCCATCACTCAGAAGCAGGTATTCTCCCTGGACAGTTTGAAAGCCACTGTGCATGTATACACACCGTGACCCAGCAGCTCTACTTCATAGAAAGAAGGGGAGTGTCCCCCCACAAGATCCACATACAAAGTCCACAGCCACTTAGTCCGGCAGTAGTCAACAAACACTGGAAACAGCACAGGTGTTCATCATGCAGACACACGTCAGATGCTGTAATCACATGATGGAATACGACAAGGCAGGAGAGAGCAACCGCGGCTACGTATAATGCGGGCAAATCTAACAGAGGGACGATGGGACCACAGACGTCAGAGCTGAGTTTAAACACAGTGCAGCCAGGTGATCACCGGTGGTGATGGAGATGGAGGCAGATGCAGCCGAGCCTTGGGTGGTCAAGGATAATGTGTTACATACAAGGTGAGGGCTGCGGAGATGGCTTGGTGGTATTGCTGCCAAGCATGGGGACTTGAGTCTGGATCTCAGCTCCCACGTAAAAGGCTGTGCATAGTCACACACATGCACACATGCATGTACCTGTAACCCCAGAACCATGGAAGACAGGAAGAAGGCTTGTTACCCCATCCCCACCCCCCTACCTGGCTCCAAACACAGTGAGACCCTGTCTCATGTGAATAGGGCTGAGTGTGAAGGATCTATACACCCAGTGTCTCCTTCCATGTATGAATAGGCATGTGCACATGCACACGCATGTGTGTATACAACACACACACACACACACACACACACACACATTCTTTAAAATAAGAAAAATTAGCCAGGCGATGGTGGTGTGTGCCTTTAATCCCAGCACTCAGGAAGCAGAGGCAGGGGGAATCTCTGTGAGTTTGAGCTCCAGAACAGCCAGGGCTACACTGAAGAGTTAAGAATGGACATGTTGCAGTAAGTTACAATGAATAAACATATAATTTACATTTTTATGACATTTATTTATTTATCTTATGTGTCAGGGCACACACCTGCCATGACTCTAGTGTGGGAGTCGGCGGAGGACAACTTTAGGGTGTCACTTTTCTCCTTATGTAATGTGGGCCGTGGGTATTGAATTCATGTCATCAGGCTTGGTGGCAAGTGCCTCTATTCTCTGAGCCATCTCACCAGCCCCTGAAAGTATTTTCAATAATAATGACCTTTGTTGCCAAGCTAACAACCCAGTTACCTTCACTCCCAAGAGGGTCTCCTCTGTGTTCACCCCAAGCAGAAGGAACCATTGACTCTACCAGGTGTCCCCACCCAGGAGAGAGATGAGACATGACAATTGCCTTTCCAGTCTCTATATACCTGACCCACCAGCTCTCCATAGTTGGTTGCTGGATTTCTGATTCCTGGAAATTATGAGCCTAGATTTCCTGCCCACCGCCCGCCAACCCCCCAACTCCTGCGTCTGGATTTCCTGGACAGCTCTGGGTCTGGGCCAGGTAGTTAGCCCCAGGTTACTGATAACAGACCAGTGCAAAGAGGCTGTGGGAAGCCCAAATACAGGTGGGGTGGCGCTTGTTAGCCTTCACCCTAAGAGCCCTGGGCAGCTACAGAATTAGAGCTGGAAGCTGGGTTGTCAGTGGGCCAAGGGCCAAGGGATCAGAAAGGGGAAGAGAGGTAGGAAGGAAAGAGAGGGGGTGGGGAAAGACAGAGGGAAGCACAGTCAACTTGGTGTCACCTGCTACTCTACCAGGCCATTATGTCTCCGTTCCTAATTAGTGCATGGAGAGGATGGGAGGGGGATGGAGGAGGGGGTGGATAATTCCACTCACACGCCCTCAAACAATCGCCAGAGCTTAGAATGGCTAATATCCACACCACTCCATGCCTCCTACTGCCTCTCCCTACACACAAACACCAATGCTGCCTGCCCCAGCACCATGCCCAAACTCAGCTTCTCCATCATCAAAGCTCCTTCAATTATTTCTGCTTCATCATTTGTAGTCAGCACGACGACCCTAGTACTCAGGCTAGGGGGACAGCAGCAGCCACTGTAGACAGACCCTGAGGGAGTTACAGATGGCAACTGGAGTGATGTGCTAGCCTCTGGCTGAGGCAGGTGACCTCTCCTCAAGCTCTCCAGGGAGAACACCACCTCAGAGCCTGGGAAGGGTTAACCCCTTGGGAGACTGGCGTGACTGCCTGATGACCATGACTCCAAGTTCAGATGGGATGAACGGGCTTCCTCATCCCGACCTTGGCTTATCTCCCATGGGGCTGGGCTCCAAAAGTCTGCTTTTCCATCCTCAGATCTGCCTCCAGCTGAGCCAGGGCATCCGGTTCTCCCAGAATTCCATACTGTGTCCCTCTGCACTCAGTTGGGACACACACACACAAAAAAAAATAAAACAACAACAACAACAACAACAACAACAACAACAACAAAAAGACAGGCTGGCCTCAAACTCTACATGAAGCCACGAGTGATTTTTTTTTTGTTTTTATTTTACTTTATTATTATTTTTAGGAAGGGTCTTTCTATAGTCCTGGCTGTCCTGGAATCTGCTATGTAGGCCAGGCTGGTCTGGAACTCACAAGGATCCACTGGCCTCTGCCTCCTAAGTGCTGGGATTCCAGGTATTCCAGGTGTGTGCCACCATACCCAGTTTTATGGGATACTGGGGGGTGAGTTCAGGGCTTTGTGCATGCTAGGCAAGAACTCCCAATCAACTATATCCTCAATCTCTCACAGGGGACTCTCAGGGGAGTCTGTGAACCAAGACTCAGGAAAAGCCAAGCCAAACTCTAACAACGTACACCTCCCTGTACCTCCTAACACACGGTCTGCAGAAGGCCTAGATGGGTGTGCTGTCCACAGATCCAACAGGAAGTACTATGGACATGACATATGGACATGACATCATCAGGGCCTGGCTTTTCCTGAGTGGCTGGTGGATGGTGAGGGTGACAATTCCCCAGATGAGGAGGGAACTGAAGTGACTTCTCAGAGAGACACAGCTTCATGACTTTCTAACTGTCCTCAGCACTGTCCACTGGGCACTTAGTGAGCTGGGGGTCTCCTTCCCACACAGGGATTATGGCCACCTGCTTCCCACCTGTGAGATCTTGGGCCCTTCTGCTACTTCTCTGTAGCAGGAATCATCTCCCTCTTCCAGGCTTGCCCTCTGTAAAGGAGATGAGATCTGGGATGGAGGGCCAGGCTATTCCCTGCTACAGACACAGAGCCCAGCAGAATTCCCAATCCACTGCCCTGCCAGCCTCTGCTGGGCCCAGAGCCACTTCCTCCAAATGGCTGGGCACGTAGAGGCTTCCTGAGGACTCATGCTCAGTTCAATGGGGAGAGGATGAGGAGGACCAGCTATCATGAGACTAGGAACTTCCATTGTGCCCAAAGTCCTCAGGCAGAAGTTAGGAGTGGTGACAGACAACTAAAATTCCAGACCTTAGGGTGGAAAGGCAGATGGATTACCAGTTGAGGGCTAGCCTCGAGTACACAGGGACACTTGCCTTAAAACAAACAAACAGGGCCGGGTGGTGGCGGCACACGCCTTTAATCCCAGCACTCAGGAGGCAGAGCCAGGCGGATCTCTGTGAGTTTGAGGCCAGCCTGGTCTACAGAGCGAGATCCAGGACAAGCATCAAAACTACACGGAGAAACCCTGGCTCGAAAAACAAAAAACAAAACCAACCAACCAAACCAACAAATAAATAGGAGGGGTGAATGGGGATGGGGATGTAACTCAGTTGGTAGAGTGCTTGCCTAACATGTGGGAAACCCTGGGTTCCAACCCTAGCACTCCATAAACAGGGCATGGTGACACATATCTGTAATCCTAGCACTGGGGAGGTAGAGTCAGGAGTATCAGAAGTTCAATATCATCCTTGCTATGTGGTGAATTTAAGGCCAGTCTGAACTACATAAAACTCTGTCTCCAAAAAAATAAATAAATAAATAAAGAGCTGGTAAGATGGCCCTACAATTATGAGCACTCACTGCTCTTGCAGAGGGCAGGGGTTCAGTTTCCAACACCTACAGGGTGGCTCCATCTCATCTGTAACCTACAGTTCCAGAGCATCTAACCCCCTCTTTTGGCCCTTCTTGCTCAGGGAAGTTCTGGGTCACAGAACATGCTTACCAAGTGTCCTGCCCTTCAGCTGGTCTGCTCTTCTAAGCCCTGTTTTGCTTTCTAGGTCCCAAGCACACACAAGGAGTCCTTCCTGGAGTCTAACTGCCTATTCCCAGCCTATCTACATGTGTGCATGTGACTACATGCACTTGAGAGAGCATGCACACACACACACACACACACACACACACACACACACACACACACACTGACCCTAAAGCCCATCTCCCCTGCTAAGGGTCTTCAGCTCTCTTCTCCACTATTTTATCGGGCACAGTTCATTTGTGTCCATTTGTCTAATGATTGCATCACAGGGTCTGGTTATGTCCTATGCAAATGCTTGTACTGTGTGTACTCAGTAGAAAAACTCATGGGATACATGCAGGCAAGGGAAAATTTCTCATCTACCTGTGGTCACACAGCCATAGAACTGGAATCCCACCAACCAGCAGAATGGCAATCCCCCTGCCTCAGACTATGCTGGCTTTAAGAGATGCCTCAGGCACTGCTGCTCTGCTTATCACATCACCCAGGCCCTGGCACAACACTCAGCCTCAAATTAAGTTTGCTGAGCACCAAGCTGACCTACTACAACAGAAGGCAGGCGCCCAGTCTACACCATGAGCTCACCAACTGCCTGACTCCAGTGCTAAGTACGAAAGAGACTGGTGGTCAGACAACAAGGGAACTTACCAAACAGGAGTGCCCTTAAATAACACCCAATGCAATGCCTGACTTCCGTTAAGGCCCACCACATTCATCTCCCGCGGCTTTGCTTCCACTCAGCTGGACCAGGATGGAAGCAGGGGTGGGGTAGGTACGGTGGTCATGGGAAAAAGCCCAAACAAAAGGTTTGGGGGTCAGGACCCTGCAGGCAGGGACTGTGAGTGGGACTCACCCCTACAGAAGGCATCTAGCCATAGATTGGGGGTGGGTGGAGTCAGGCTCAGGTTGTGGGGGTGAGGGAGTACCCACACCACCCCTCTCCCAGCTAGGGGGTCTTCCTGGCCCAGCTGAGGGGCTAGGTTTCTTCAAGGAGAAAGGAGAAAATATGGTTGGGACCCAGAGTACAGGCTCTGGGATCTCTCCACACCCCCAACACAGCTGCTCGGAAACCGGATCCGTCCCTTTCAAGCACTTGCTGAATGAAGGAAGACTCCCTGGAGCTATTGGGGTAGTCACCAATCCTCAGGGAACACGCCTTCCTTCCAGGGCCAGACAAGATGGGGGTGGGGTTGGTGCAGATCCAGAGAAGTTAGTGCTGCATTGCTTGGGGGTGACAGTGCCCCTGCTCCCAGCAACACAAAGGGGTCCCATCCTCTCAGAAGAGCAGGTGCCGACTGCCCCAAGCCTGCAAGCCGCAGGGCCATTGAAAGTTATAATTAGACTCCCTGGTCCCGGCTCGTACATAGCACAGGGATCAGGAGCCCCTGGCCTCAGAATGAGGACAGTCTGGGAGAGCAAAAAGCCACTCCTGGGCACAGTCTAGAGAGGCTCTGCTCGGCCTGACTGCCCCACAACAGCGATCAGGAGAGGGTGCCTCGCCACTGTATGTAGAGGCCAAAGTCCGACGGGCACAGAGCTCTGAACTGATAATGGGCCTCATCCCGGGTTGTCCCAACCCCTGAATCTTTGACCTAGCCGAGGAAACTGACTCAGCTAGGGCCGCAGAGGCGGTCGTGGGTTTGACCGCGGCTGAGATGGGCTGAGAGCCTCTAGCTGGGTCTGGAAGGGAGATCAGAAGCCTGGACCTGCCCACCAAACCCGCTGCGGGAAAGCCCTGTTCATCAGGGACAACTGAGAAGTACAAGGACGGTAGCTGGCCTGGGAGCCAAGACCCCGGAATTTCAGGTCCTAGGTGCAGGGACGCCAGGGCAGGTAGGGCAGTTGCAGGATGTGGTGTGAGACGGGGTGAAGCCACCTTCCTAGATTCAAACAGCTGTGAGTTCTTGGCGTCCAGGAGTTAGTCACCGACGCCACTTCTCTCAGCCCCGCAGCCTTTGAGAAGGGCAAGGCAGCTGGGGCTAGGGAAAGGAGCATTGAGGACTCCGGAGGCTCAAGTCAGTTTCTGCCTAAACTTCTCTCAGGCCATCAGGACCGGGAGAAAAAACGTCTGTGTTGTAGTCTTCGGAGGGGAACTTCGGGGCACCCCTGCGCGCCCACCTCGGACGCCAGACACCCTGACTCAGATGCCCCACCCCCACCGTCAGTCTCCGGGTGGCTCAGCCCCCGCCTCCTGCGCGCAGGCTCTGCGCCCTTCCTCTTCTTCCCCAGGGCACTCTAACTCTGATCTGTCTAGCTTTCCAAATCCCGAGGTTCCCAGCCGGGATGAGCGTCCCGGCCAAGGGTCCGGAAGAGCGGAGAGGACCCAACCGGGGACCGAGGGGGTCTGAGAGGTGCGGAGAGCGCGGATGTGGAGGCAAGAGAGGATGGAGCGGGGGCCCGGGCGCTCTAGACCAGCTCTGGCCCCCGCTCTGAGGGTCCCTTTCAGTAGCTCGGATCTGCGACGCGCGGGCTTACCTCCTGGTAAGTCTCGTCGCCGGGGTTGAAGGTGCTGTCCACCCGCTGCAGGCGCAGGCCGAGGTGCGGGACGCTGTGCAGCCACACAACCCACCAGGGCGCGATGTACTCCACGCGCGCCGCCGGCATGGCTTGGACAAGCTGTAGCCGGTCCGCTGCCACTGCCACGGTCGCTTCCACCACCAGGCTCAGAACACCATCGAGCCCCGCCCCGCCCTGGCCCCGCCCCATGTCCAGCCCTAGGCGAGGACACGCCCCTCTCTGCACAGGGCTCTTACTCCACCCAGGCCCTGGCCCACCTCTCCTCCAAGACCCCTTCATGAACACAACCCCGCTCCAGAAATTAGGCCCCAAAGCGTCCACTGATCCGATGGGCGAAAAGATGGAAGGTGTGAAGAAGTGAACTTCAGTCTCTAAACTGTGATGCCTTGCTGTCATATCAAGATTGTGGACTTTTGATGGCGCATGTCTTAGGATGGAAAGGCAAAAAGACCGTGGGTTCAAAGGTCATGCTCAGGTCGGTAGTGAGTTGGAGGCCAGCCTGGGATATGTGAGACCTAGCTTTAAAAAAAAAAAAAAAAAAAAAAAAAGGAAAGGAAAAAGACCATAAAGTGGCCAGTGGATACATAATTAGTAATCTTGGCCCAGGAGACTGGGCTAGCCCTTAATACATCCTTCTATTTCTATTTATTTTTCACTATGTAGTGCGGCTGCTCCGGAACTCATTATGTAGACCAGGCTGGCCTTGAACTCATAGTAATCAAATGCCTCTGCCTCCCGAGTGCTGGGATAAAAGGTGTGTGCTACCCACACCCAGCTTGTTTACTGCAATGTTGGGGTTAGAACCCAGGGTCTTGGGCATGCTAGGCAAGCGCTCTATTACTGAGTCCCTTTACACTTGCCGGAGGGACAGGGCTGGGGAAGGCTTCTGAGGTCCCAGAGAGGCATGGGCAGAAGGGACACTGGAAGGGAGGGCCACCTATGTGCCAGACTAGTGACACAGCAGACTTTGTGGCCGCACCTTGTGGATGTGGATGGCAGCACACAGGCTCACGTGCTAGGTTAGAGGGTATTTGGGGGAAAGTAAAACAGGGTAGGGCAACACAGGGCAGTCACGTTCAGCAGAGCCCTGCCCATCACGTCTGTCCTTTGGTTAGAATTAAGGGCCATACCAAGCGCTGGTATGGCCAGTGCACGGATTTTTTTTTTTTTTTTTTTAAGATTTATTTATTTATTATGTATACAGTATTCTGCCTGCATGCATCCCTGCAGGCCAGAAGAGGGCACCAGGTCTTATTACAGATGGTTGTGGGCCACCATGTGGTTGCTGGGAATTGAACTCAGGACTTCTAGAAGAGCAGCCAGTGTTTTTTTTTTTTTTTTTTTTTCCAGCCAGTGGTCTTAACCTCCGAGCCATCTCTCCTGCTCAGTGAAAGGATTTGAGGCAGGTAGTGGGCAGGTAAGGGCTGTGAGGTGGCCAAGAGGTCAAGTTAGGGTCAGGCTTGGTTGGGAACAGTGCTGGGCAGTCAGCTAGAGAACACTTGGTATAGGCAGAAAGGAGACCCAGAGGGGCCAGGGGGAATTATTTAGTTTCTAGCCTGGAGAATCCCCCAGGTGCTGGTGGTGCCCTGAAAATGGTAAGGGACACATGTAATGCTGGGTGGGAGAACAGATGCCCTCCCTCCATCAAAGAACCTTGCCAGAAGTGAGTCCTGCTCTGCCCAGCCGCTGGGCCTCTCCTCACCATCAGCTCCATTCTGTAGTTGAGCCTGGCTCTACCATGTCTTGACAGCTAAGGCTCAAAGGGACCCTTTGTTCTCACAGGAAAGTCTCACCAGTTCAACACATTGTCTAGGAATCCTCCCTGTCCTAGGGCACCTAGTGATGAGTAAGACCCAAGTTTCCCGTCTTTACAGTGTTCAGTAGGGAGTTTTAAACCTCTTAAACATGCCGTGTTTCAGTCCTATGTTGGCATGTTTTTTGTGTGGGGGAGGGAGTTTGGGGATGCCTCCTGAGGGTACAATGAGAAGAGGTTATGAGTGAGGGAGTTGTTGGATGACGTCTCCAGTGGATTCTGAGTGGCAGAAGGGAATCCTGTGGGACCAGTGGGTAGAGGAGAAAGGGAATTCAGATCTGGGAAACCTGGAGTGCAGAGAATGGCAGGCTGAGCAGCTGCAGGGCAGGGAACAGCTGGGGTGCTTCCTGCGGAGCTGATGGAAAGTCTGTGGAACTGAGCAGCAGCCACCCAGCTAGATTCCTAGGTCTACACCCAGAGGGTGTCTTTTTCTTTCATCTCCTCTTCCGCCAAAACCGTTTCTCTGTGTAGCCCTCCCTGGCTGTCCCAGAATTCACATTGTAGAGCAGGCTGGCCTCAAACTCAAGAGATCTACCTGTGTCTGCCTCTTGAGTACTGGGGGGCACACACTACCATACCTGTCCCCCTTTTTCTATTAAGACAGGGTCTTCTTAGGCAGCCCTGGCTGGCTTTGAGCTTGTGGCAATCCTGTTTGTCTCCCAGGTACTGAGATCACAAGTTAACTCTGATGCATGTGAACTAGAGAAAACAGCTGGTAGAGTGACCCATGCCCGTGAGCCTGAGATTGCAGCGCTCAGAAGTGGAGGCAGATGGTCACACTCAAGGCAGCTGTGGTGGGGGCCTCCAGAGAAAACCCCTCTATCCGGTACTACAAAACAAAAATGCACTGGGAAGGAGAGAAAGGGAGTGAGGCTGGTTGAAACAAGGGGCAAATTTATGTGCCCTCCGCCTCTGGATCTGATTGATGTACCACGCCAGCTGCCAAGCAGGAAGTGATTTCCCAGGGGCCTCTTTACAGCCAAGAAACACAGCCTTAGCCAGAACCCCTGAAGGTGCAGCCCACCCAGTGTTCTGCACACCTGTCCTCAGTGGCCCCAGGGTAATACTGTTCATGTCCCCAACTAGTCACTTTTACAGTTTTGAACCTGGTGCAGTCTACACTGCAAAATCAAAGGGCTGAGCTTTCCCTCAGGCTACGGCATGGCCACCTGTGGGTAGCTCAGGACACCAAAGCCCGCTGAGCATTCTAGCTGCTCCTTGTGTACTGTTGCAGAGGAGAGGAAGCCAACTGGTAGTCAAATACGGCAGAGCTCAGACCCCCTTCCGCAGACAAACACTAGGTGGGACCTCAGCAGTGGTTGCACCCTGTCACCAGAGGGCACAGAGACATTATTCAGTCTCTGGAGCCAGCCTGGACCACAGAAGCACCCTACGGGACTCAGGATTGCCAGGGTAGGAGGCACTGCATGAAAAGGTGCCTTCAGGGGGACCACAAGGGCAGACAAATCCTGTCAGTCTCCTAGGATCCAGGGTGACAAAAAAAAAAAAAAAAAAGTCAAAGCTGTAAACTTTCTTCAGAATCTGTGAACACCATGGGCTGTCTCCCATCCTGCCCACTCCTGGGATAAACAAAACCATCTTCCAAAACATCCACAGCTCACACAAAAAATGATCTCCTCCAGCAAGCAGATCACTTCTGGTTACAACCCTCAGCCTGCTGTACCACACTTTCTAAGGGCAGAGAGAGAAGCGTCAATCTTAGCACATTAAATTGGACAAACACTCATTACACTCCTATAGTTCCAGCACCCAGGTGGAGGCAGGAGGATGGGATTCAAAGCCTGCCTGGGATACAGGAGCTCTTGTCTCAAAAGACCCAAACCCATTTGTGGCTCATTCACTGTAGTAGGGTGACACCTGGTGGTGGACCCAGTGTGGTTCACAGTCACTTCACTGGACTGAAAATGGTTGGTATTGAATCCAGGCACAGTTTAAGATGGTCAATGTTAACTTTTTTTTTTTTTTAAAATCCTTGGAAATCATCTGCTTACTAAAGAAATTTATGTGTCATTTTGCTTGCATGAATGTATGTGCACTGTGGAAAACGCAATGCCCAGAGGCATTAGACACCCCACTTCTTCCCATTCCCAGGCTGATCATGGTAAGCAGCCTCCACAGATGCTGCCCTGCATTCACCTCACTGACCCCCACATTTTCCCAAGTCTCACAGGATGGAACACTTCTTTCTCTTGCATCCGGGGGATATTCCAAGGGCGGCTACATGGCTCAGCCTACAGCTACTTGCCAGAAGCTCATCCCTCCCCCAATTTTCATCAGAAGGTAACCCATCCCACAGAACACTTCCAAGCCATGGGAGTGCACACGGCTTCCCTCCATGAAACTTCCACCACAGCAACACCACTTCCCATCTTAAGACCAAGGACACACAGGACTTTTCAGGGGTTTTAATGGTCAAAACAGAGAGGTCTGGTTCATTTCAGCTCCTTCACTGCCAAACCTGGGGGAAGAAAGAGATATAGATGGTTGACATAACCCCTCAGACCTAGCCCACTGCATTTCACAGGATCCAACAGAACCATGCCCCAGCACCGATCACAAAGTGGCTCTCCTAATCCTGGGGACCTGCCCACCTCCACATCTGTCTCAGGCTTACTTACCAGGGGGCAGGGACTGTTTCAGCTTCTCAGCCTTCTCCTTGTCTGTGATGACCAGGGTGTAAAGGTACCTGCTGCAGCGAACCTTGAACTTCACATTATCCTTGTTTTTCTTGATCTTGACAGCTGCCAAAGAGACCAGAGTTAAGGATGAAGCTGCAGGCCTGGAGAGATGGCTGCTCTTCCAGAGGACCTGAGTTCAATTCCCAGCAATGTGGCTCACAACTATCTACAATGAAATCTGGTGACCTCTTCTGGCATGCAGGCATACATAATAAAGAGCCACACAGGTCAGGTGCCTTACATCCTTACAAGTGGTACAGAATGAATGATCACAACTGAGCAGTGGACACTGACAGCTGAGCAAGCTCCCACCTCCTCTTCCTTTCCCCCTGCCTTCAAATGCTGCATGCACCAGAAAGCTACATTTTCCCTCTTACACAATGGGACTTGGGGCTTCCTTAATTCTTTTGTACATGCACATGAAACCCACACTTGGCACCCTAAACACAGCATCACAGAACACTCTAAAAAAATGACCTATGAAACCTTTTAAAGGGATAGTCTATAAAGGAAGGAAATGGGTTATCTGCTAGGATTAACAACTCTCCAGCCTTCCACTTCTGGAAACCAATTCTCTGCATGAGGATACTGTGGACACAAAGTGTCCCTTTTAGGATACTCTTTCAGTGTGGAACTCAGCTCTTAAAAAAAAGAAAAAGAAAAAAAAAAAATCCTTGCAGGGTGGTGGTGGTGCACTCAGGAGGTAGAGGAAGGCAGATGAGTTTGAGGCCAGCCTAGATTACAGAACAAGTCCCAAGACTGGCAGGGCTCTTTAGAGAACCCTTCCCCCCAATCCTTATTAACTTTGTAATTACAGGTAAATGTGTGTGTCTGTGTAAGGGCACAGGCATGAGAATGTAGGTGCCAAAAGGGCATCACTGCTACAGGCAGTTGTGAGAGCCTGAGGAAGCTGGGAACCAATGGGAGTCAAACTCTACAAGAGCATTAACGGCTTTTACCTCCCACCCCCACACTTTGGTTTTGTTGTTTGTTTTTGAGACAGGGTTTCTCTGTGTAACAGCTCTGGCTGTCCTGGAACTCACAGAGACCCTCTGCCTCGCCTGGGATTAAAGGCATGCACCACTGCCTGGTCGGGACTCTCAACCCTTAGCCATCTCTCTAGCACCAGTCTCCTGGTCCTCTACTACATAATTTCATCTCATGGCTCCAGCTGACAAGCTCCAGGTGCCCCTCAAATCCAACCATACAGACCTGGCTCTGTTCCAATGTGGAGACAGTCCAAGCACGCAGCAGCTATGACAGTCATCTACTTCCTAGAGTGAGCCGGTAAGTACTTGTTGAATCCCTCGCTCCAACTTCAAACCTTTCAAGACACCAACAACTCACGACTATAAAAGCAGCCAAGTGCCCAATGCTTCAAAGACCAGCATCTATTTTCAACCCCACCTGCCAGTAACTGCTTTGGGGACAGGGCACTTCCCAGGAAGCACTGGGTCTTAGAGCCTGCTCAAGGTATTGGCTACTCTGGCTTTTGTCTTACTAAGTCTGGACACCTGGACCACAGCACCCTTTGCTGCACTGCCTCTGGCAGCTACTGTACCCCTGAAATTTAAGTCAAACAGTATTTCTGGAGTTCATGAGACTGGGCAGGCCCTGAATTCACTGTGTGGCTGAGGAGGACCTTGAATGCTCCTGATCTTTCTGCCTCCAACCAAAAGTGCTGAGGTTACTGGGGTGCTCCACCATGTCATGTACCCAGTGTTGGCAAACAAACCCAGAGCCTTTGGAGTGCTGGGTAGGTGCCCTCATACCCTCAGCCCCCAAGCATTATTTTAAAGCCAGCCATATCACGTGATACAGCAAGTCCACTGCTGGGTGAATAACCAAAGATGAGGAAATAAATGCAGAGCCAATCTGACAGAAAACGTGCAGGCAGCCTGATCCATCAACTCAGTGTGGTGCCCCACACAGGGGCATGCTGACCTGTAATACCAGCACTCGGGAGGTGGAGGCAGTTCAGGCTCAGAGAGAAGTCAGTCAGACAGCTGAGTGAGTAAAGGTAGCTGCTGCCGAACCCAATGACCTGAATTTAGTTCCTGAGACCCACCCTGTGGGAGAACCAACTCCTGCAAGTTGTCCTGACTCCACAAGTGCACACATATGCAATAAACAAAAAATGCAAAACAAACATAGCGAAGAAGAAACCAAGTCAGAAATGGTGACGCACGTCTGTAATCCTCACATTTGGGAGGCTGAGAAAGAATCACTGAGTTCTAGATCTGAGGTCAGCCTGGGCCCACACATCTGTTTCTAAAAACAAAACCCACCAGAAATCAGGACTGAAAACACACTTCCAAACAAACTCACTAATTCAAAGGAAACACCGGCTGAGCCCACCAGGAGACATCCTTCCCAGCAGATTCCCACAGGTGGTCATCAGTCTACACAGCACCAGATCAAAGGCAACACCTAAGATCCCCACAGCTCATTCAAAAGCTCTTCCTGTCCTACTAAGACAGCCCAACTCTACTTCATGATCTGGTTCTTTTAAAAGACTATTTGAGGGGAAAAGGAAGCCATACGGGGTTATCTCACAGAGCAGAAAAATACTCCTTTTTTCCCCTGCTATGTGAGATAAAGCCACGCAAGATCTTATATTAGGCACTTCCTCCCAAACATTCCCTTAAATAGGAGACAATTCCCTCCTTGTGTATAGAAGAACAATACAAAACCAGCAGGAGCCGGCAAACTTTGAACATGCACCTATTTTTGAGACAATGTAGCCAAGGAGAAGCTAGAATTTCCCCATCCTTTTGCCTCCCAAGTGCCAGTGTACCAGGCCTGGCTTCCTGCACTCTGAGCAATCAGTCTACCCACTGAGCTACATCCCCCGCCCCAACTTTAGATTTGTGAAGTCCCACTCTGTAGGCCAAGGATGGTCTCGGACGCTCAATCCTCTTGCCTCCGCCTCCTGAGATTTAACAGGCACGGGGCACTTTACTGGAGGACTATTACACGTAGATGACACTTCTTTTTTGAGACCAGTTTTCAAAATGCAGCCCTGGCTGGCCTCTAACTCACAGGTATCCTCCCGCCTCTACCTCGTGAGGTCCAGGAAGGTACTTAACAGACAGGGAGCGCTGCGATCAGGTGTGCACTCGGTCCACTGTGCAGAGCAGGCAGTACCGACCTTAAGTGTCCCCACGCTTTCCAAAGACCGCGTTTGGAAACCCCACCGCATACCCGGCAGAAACTGCTTTTTACAGACGCCCAATCCCTCCGTCAGCCCGCCCCATGGGCTCACACGAGCAGAATGGAAACTCACATTTGGCATCCTTCCGCCGGGCTGTGAGCAGAAAGTCCTTGATTTCCTCAATTTTCCGAGGCTGCAACACAGGAGAGACAGAAAATAAGCATGGAGGACACACGCATTCTGGGGACGCTCAAGCCCGGCCGGGTCCCTTGTCCTGGACTCACCATGGCGACCGACGCTCGGCGCTGGAGACCGCACCTGTGGGAACAATCCTCCGCGTTAATCGGCTGGATCCTGCTTCTCCACCCCGCTCCGCCGCACTCTCTCCTCCTCCCTCACACGCTCCGCGCAGACACGAACTCCCCAAACCCTACCCGGTTGCGGATTACCTCGGATTTAACTCCCTTCCCCACCTGCCCAAAATACTCACAGCGGCGAGAACCGAAGAGAACGGAAAAAGAACGAAACTTCCGCTTCCGGGCAGTTAACCCGCCCAATAGAGGAAATTGAGTACAGTGTCTGCAAAGGGCCATGAACCGTTTATGCGTTCATACTTTACGCTTCAGCAGCCCTGCCCTCTTCTGGTTCAGATGAGTAGTTCAGCTTCTTAAAGTAATGCATAGCCAGGCTGCCAGTCCTACCCCTCACCTCCTTCCTCATCCTCTCGCCACTCCCCATTATCCCCTCTTCAGGTCACCCACCTTCTTAAGAAAAAATTCTTTTTTTTATATTTTATTTTTTATTTTATGTATATTTCGATTGCCTGTCTATCTGTGCATCACATGAGTGCAGTGTCCACGGAGGTCAGAAGAGGGCATTGGATCCCCGGAACTGGAATTGCAAACAGCTGTGAACTGCTACATAGGTGCTGGGAATTGAACCCAGGTAGTCTGGAAGAGCAGCCAGTGTTCTTAGGACTAGTGATGGGCTGGTTTGTTTTGTTTTGTTTTGTTTTTGAGACAGGGTTTCTCTGTGTAGCTTTGCGCCTTTCCTGGAACTCACTCTGTAGCCCAGGCTGGCCTCGAACTCACAGAGATCCACCTGGCTCTGCCTCCCGAGTGCTGGGATTAGAAGGCATGTGCTATCACTGCCCTGTTTTTATTTTGAGACCAGGTCGGGTCACACACCTTCTTCTTGATGGTAACAGGCCTGGCAGAAATGAAGGTATTGTAAAGAGACATTTGTGTTGACCAGGAGGGGCAGAACATCCACAACCGCCTTGGATAACCGGAAGGGGCTCCTTTATTGCATCTTGAGATCCATTACCCAAGCCAAGAATTGAGCCTCCACTGGCCAGATTCTCCAGCCCATCATTTCTTCAGATGTGTGAGAAAGTGGCAGCTCTGGGAAGGCAGTGTTCCCTTTCTCCCGGGTTCCTCCCAGCTCCCTTCTCCTCCGGCACTAACGTCCTTAGCACATAGTTAGCCTTGATTCTTATAATATAATAACGGCTTGGAGGGTAGGCTCCGGGAAACTTTGGCTATTGATTTTATTTTTATCCACTTTTATTTTATTTCAAGCTCTCTACAAATGTCTCCATTTTATTATGTTTGTATCCCCCCAATTTAATAATCTCCCAACAGAATGTAATTGCCTTGTACTTATTACTGTGGAGTGGCCTCCTCAGAGGAGGAAGAGCTCTTGGCCATGAGTTTTATTTGGGACTCAACACCTCTTTCTCTCCTCCCTCCCTCCTTTTGGATGAGGGAATCCTGGTGGAGCTCCTGCCTCCTGGTGATACAGGGCAGAAAAACTAATTGTACAAGAGTCTTTTTTCCAGAACAGAACTGTGCTTCGGCAACTGAAAACCTCTCTGCTGGTCCACTTGGGAAGCTGGTGGGCGTCTGTGAGATGCCTGGGGGCCAGATATATTCTGAGAGTCAAGGCTGCTTAGTCCTGACCCAGGGCATTCCCACAATTCTCTGCCCAACTTCACCCCCAGCCTCTCTCCTGGACAGATGCCTTTCTGGGCTTTTGTGTCTCCCTACTCCTCAAGAAACTGCGTTTTCAGTCAAACTTGGGGCCTCTTAACTTGCTGGTTATTTCTGGTCTGTAGGCATTTCTCTGCTGTCCCCTCAGATAGTACAGTGCCCTTTCATAGCCTGTTTCATCTCTCCTTGGGGCAAACCTTTAGCTCAGATACCCCTTTCTTGTCACCTCTGTATAGGTCTCGTGACAGTGGTGTGGGTAAACTGGTTTTTAAAGACTGGTCTCTCTATGTTGCACTAGCTGTCCTAGAACTCACTATGTAGACCAGGCTGGCCTTGAGCTCACAGAGATCTCCTGACTCTGCCTCCTGAGTGCTGGGATTAAAGGCGTGTGCTACCGCCACCAGCCTTTTTTGGGGGACGGGGACAGAATGTCTTGTAGACCAGGCTGGACAGAGGAGTTTCTGAATTTCTTGCCACTACTTCCAGAGTGCTGGCACTACAGATGTGAGCTACCATGGATGATGCTAATGCTTGAACCAGGACTTTTGCATGCTAGGCAAGCTCTCTACCAACTGAGCTACATCCTTAGTCCCTGGCAGGGCTAAACTCTTCATGTATTTATACAGAGTTTGTTTGAGGGCAAAAACAGGGTAGAACTGTCTGTAGGCAGCTCTGGAATGTGATACTCATGTATACAGTAGGTACTTAATGCTGACTTTGGAGGAATCTCAAGCTGGATGTGACACTTAAAAGCACTTGCTATAGGAAAGGACAGAAAGAGAGAAGGATGAGGGAACAAGAAGTAAACAGGAAGATTCAGGTACTCCAAGCAGTGCCCAGCACACAGTAGGGTCACAAAATGTGTAGGGTCACAAAATGCCTCTGTTCCTTACTGCTGGACCAATCACACGGCGATGACGTGGGTAGGAACAGGGGCTGCACTTCCCATTGGCAGCCATCCCGGAGAGACAGATGCTGGCCCACTTGAGTTGTGTGATTTAAGAGAGTGTAGATGCACAGAAACAAACAGGAAGAGAGATTTGTTCAAGGACCAAGGTGTTCTCCAGATCCCCAGGGGAAAAATAACAAAACACACCACAGCTACTGGAGAGCAGAGCGTGGTGCCCAGAGGGAGGACTTCTCAGGCTCCATGGCAGAGCCTCAGGTATCAGGATATGACTTGGGACTCAGACAAGAGGTTGGAGCCACTCTCTTGTGCAAGATCTGTGCCTGTAGCTTCCCCATGATTTTCAAACATCCATGTGATGGGAGCCGCTAATCCTGGATCCTGTAGGAGAGGAGGGCTCAGACTTGAGAGCTGGCTAGAGTGGGGTCCACTTTGCTTGCCAGGGCCACTTTGTGAAGCTTGGAAGATGGATGAGAGTCCCAGGCTGGAAGCTGAGGCACCACAGAGAGCGGGAAGCATGGATAGAAGGGCCTGGGAGGGGCTCTCAGACAGGGATGTTGGGAGCTGGAGCTGGGTGTGAATCGGGTCTGGGGAATATTTTCTGGTCTTACACCCTTCTTGCTTTCATTTGTGTGCTGGTCTTGGGGCTGGCTCTCAAAGGGTCTGCTGCAGGGATGAGAGGTACCTCTACCTCCTTCCCCCTCCCCCCGTGGGAACCCTGAAGGTCCATCCATTTGGATTTCTCTCATAAGTGCTCAGAGGCACCACAGTGGGGCAGAGACCTGGCACCCCACTCAGGTAGGCAGAGAGGTGGTGTCATATGCAGTGTGACCTGAAGGAGCTGAGAAGACTAGCTGGCATCTGGCTGGGACAAATGAAGGGCCCCTAGGGGGAAGGACAGAGAGGATGGTTAGCCTAACAGTCGGGAGAACATGGGGTTCCCTGGGAATATTGGGAAGTTCTGTGTGGTCAAAAGCAGAATTGATTCTCCTGAGTCCCACGTGTGCTGGAATGATCTCCTGAGTCCTGGCTTCCAATCTCTAAAGCTGTGTGCATGGTGGGGAGACCCAAGGTCACCAGCTATCCTGGCTCCCTCCCTGGCTGTCTGGGCCGTAGGTGCAGTGTCCACTCGTCACCACACGGGGGTGCTAAGGCTGCAACTGGAGACTGACTGGCAAGGAATCTGCCTTCTAGCTGGAAACCCAAATCTTGGGCTTATAAATTGTGGGTGCTATTGGTGTAGTATTTCATACCTAGAGGAGTGCTTTCTTAGTTCCTGTCACACTTAGTCTCCAGGAAGTCCTCAGGAGGCCCATGCCTTTGGCTGCCAGCGTAGTTAGCCTTTAAGCCTGTCCTGTGGGAGCTGTCCATAAACCTCCCAGATGCTCAGCACTGGGAAAGCTTGGGGTTCTCCATGAATTTGGTTACCTGGAAGAACAGATGGAGAACAGAAGGGAGAGAAGGATGGTGGAGGAGAGAGGGGATGTGCTTTTTGGGATCTAAGATGGGAAACCTAAATGGGGTGCTGAGTACTCCCCTTCCTATCCTTCACAGAGTCTTCAATGGTAGGCCGCGGGAAGCAAGCAAGTACAACTGGCTGTTGAACCAAGTGCCAGAAAACATGCCTAGTCAGACAGCAGTGATGCCTCTTGAACTCAGCACTATTTTTATTATTATTATTATTGTTATTATTATTATTATTATTATTACTGTTACTATTATATAGAATCTCATATAGCCCAGGCTGTCCTCAAACTTGCTATGTAGCAGAGGGTAACCTTGAAATTCTTGTCCTCTGGCCTCTACCTCCTGAGTACTGGGATTACAGACAGACAACACCATACTGAGTTTATGCAGTGCTGGGGATCAAACCCGGGCTTCATGCATGCTAGGCAAGCATTTACCAACTGAGCCACGTCCTCAGCCATCATGACTCATAACTGGTGACCTTTTCCCGACTAGATCCTTGTTTGTGGGGGTGAGGCTGTTTGGAATGTTGGGAGATTTTAGTAGCATCCCTTGTTTGCGTTAGAACTCCACATTCCTGACGAATAAAAATGCCTGTATACACTGCCAGCTGTCCCTGCAGGGCCGAATCCTGTCTGGTTGGAAGTCTCCAGGGCTGCCAGGACAAAGCCAAGGGAGTATTTTTTGTTTTCAAGAATACTTGATTCTGGACCACCCCGCTTTTGCTACCAAGGCTGGAACTCAGAGCCTTGCACGTGTTCAGCAGACACTCTGCTAGTGAGTTATAGTTCCTTGGCCAGGTTATTTACTTCTGAGCCCAGACCACTATTATTGTTTTGTTTTGTATTTGAGTCAGGGTCTGGTTAAGTAGCCCGGACTCAACCTGGCACGTGCTATGTACTCCAAGCTGTTTTTCAGACTCCCAGCAATCCTTCTGCCTCAGCATCCTAGGTGCTGGGATGACCACCACGCTTGACTTCAGGCTAGGTCCTTACACTCTGCTGCTCTTTTCCACATATAGCCTGGGAGATCGAAGTCTTCCTCCAGGAGATCAGAGAGTGTCTCCACTGAGTTTGGCCTCTGCAGTGGGTAGCCATTCCAGCCTTGGCCTGGAAGTTCCAACCCCCACTGAGGCTTCAGTAATGGTCACGCCCACAAGGTGGGGCTGAGAAAGGACGCTGAAGACCCAGGATTGTGATTTGAGGGATCTCTTTGGTGCCTGGACCCTAGATGCTGGAAGTAGACCGAGCAGAGTTCTCCAGAGAACACCGTCAGACTGCGCCATACCTTTGCCAGACCCTACAACCTACCTATCCCTTCATTTGTAAGTTACCCCACGAAATAAACCTCCCTTTTAACTACGTGGAGTGGTCTTAATAATTTCAGCAATAGGCCTCTGTCCTAAGCCTGCATCCCAGCTGCTCTCAGCCCAGAGCGAGGCTAGAATAACCTCTCCATCAGCAAGTCTGTGTCTGTATGGGACAGGTAGATGGGAAGGAGGAGAATATGTACCAGGTGCATTGTGAAGGTGCCAGAGAGAGAGAGAGCAAACATTCCCCAAAGCCAAGTTCATTTTCCTACCACCTCTTGTGGGTCAGGTCCTGTGTCGTCACCTGCCTGCTGCCTAGCCCACATTTGTGGGGCCTTTGTCCCCACTCCAGGGAACCCAAGACTAGCAGGGAAGGCAGAGATCAACTAGGGCACCACCTAGGGAGAATGGCTTCATACCCTATGGGCCAGAAGGGTACCATGGGATGAATCATCCATGCTGGGGATGGGTTAGACCTGGGAGGGTGGCTTTGTCCTGAGAATCCACCCAGCTCCTTCCTTTCAGAAGGCACCAGCTGTCGTGCCTAGAAATTCCAGGGTACAAGAGCAAAGGAGCTATCAGTTTGGATGGCTTTTAATCCAGGTGGAAAGAGGACATGGCTCCTGGAGACAGGCAGTCCGGGTTCACACTAGTGTTTGGCTAATGAGTCTCCAGAAATCTGTGTCTGTGGGTTCTTTCAAGGAGGGGTGTGAATACCTGCTCTGAGCCAGGCCACTGCAGCCATAGCCTTGCTTCTGAGCAGCTGGGAGACCCAAGGGACACAGGCCTGTTCAGGCCAGCAGGTGGCGCTGTGGCTGTTCACGAGGTGAGTGAGTCCCTGGCAGGCGCTGCAGGAGGTGGACGACAGAGTGAGCACCCTCCTTTACCCGGCCTTGGTGAGGCAGCAGGGACTCTGGGAAGCCTCAGGAGTCTCCTCCACAGGGGTGCAGAGTCGGCATTGACAGATGACGCTTCCTCAATTCCCCTGCCTCACTGCACAGGCTTCTTTCCCCCTTAAAGCTGCATCCCCAGCATCCAATCTCCTCCTGTAAAAAGGACAGATTGGACTGGTCTCCCAGCAGCAAGGAAAGTAATATTGGGGCCGAGGAGAATCCATCTCGAGCACAAGGGACAGGCACCCCTCCTATATATCAACATGTGCCAGGGTGAGGGGACGCTGGAGAGGAAAGAGAAAGGGCGCCATCCCTTCAGAGAGCAGGGCAGGGGCCAGCCTATCGGTGTGTATGTATCTTGCATTATGCAGTGTGGGAGAGAAAATCAATAGAGCTGTCAGCAGTTAATGCATTCAGTCCTGCCACCATCCCCACCCCGGGATGCTCCAGACGGATGCTTCAGATTAAACAACAGGGAAGGGAGAGGGGCGCGAGAGGCCAGGAGACATACACCGAGACAGGCCGAGGAAAGCCGAGGCACAACTGAGGGGCCAGGGAAATTAAAGTCCATCAATCACAAGGTGTAGAGAGCGTCCCCTGGCATGAGTGACAGGAAGATGCTCAGCGCCAGCAGTAGAGTCCGATCAGTTGCAGGTCCCTCTGCCTGGCGGGAGTCCCCGGGAGAGGCTGATGGCGGCTGGTCAGTAGCTTGTCATCCTCTGATTGGACCCTCAGGAGGAGGGGTGGGAGGGTAGTGCAGGCTTCCTGCCTTGCTGGTGGTGTGTGTGTGTGTGTGTGTGTGTGTGTGTGTGTGTGTGTGTGTGTGTGTGTGTGTGCGCGCGCGCGCGCGCCAGCATAGAGGGGTGAGCAGGATCTGTGTGTGTGGTGGTGGTGGTGGGGCACACTGCTCACTGATATCTGCTCCTGGAGAGCTCTAGTTCCCCAAGGCGTAGGCTTATCCTTTGGCTCACAAGAATGGGTTTCAGAGCACTCCCACTCTGCTTGGTCATCCCATCCAGTTCCCTTCTCTGCTTCATCTATCTCAGCCCATGGGCCAGGCCTTCTAGTTGTCTGCTCTTCCTTAACCCCAGAGACCCTCCACCAGTGAGCGGATCTTGGCTCTGCTTTGGATTCTCCCTCAGATCTCTCACTAATGGCCACCATGGGGAGGCCAGGGTGGTCCCGGCTTTTTACTGTGTTCTTATAGACCGCAGGGGGAATGGGACCTCAGCCCAGGTTACTCCTCAGGGTGGGTGCTGGGGAGGAAACACTCTCGGTTCTCTCTTACTCCCCTTTACCATCTCTTGCCAAAGAGTCACATTAATGGAACCCAAAGGGTCATGGAGTGCTGGCTTGAGCTAGAGCGGTGTGTTGCTGTTGCCAAGGTGGAGAAAACACCCCCTCCCTAGGCTCAAGCTGGCTTTGTGAGGTCCTGTTCTTTAGTTGAGCTCTTCCTAACCCTTGTTCCCCCATCTTCCTCTCCCCCATCTCCCTCTTCCCCATCTCCCTTTCCCCTACTCTGCCCTCCCCATTCCTCTCTCCCAGGCTGGGTCTTCAGTTCCTGGGGGACATCACAGACAGAAGAGAGCTCTGGCCGGCTCTCTGGCTCCTGGTGGGCACAACACAGCCCGCTGCTTCCCGCACAGCTACTCTACCCTCTATCCAGAGAAAGACAGGCCTACTGTGGCTTCCTTGTGCAACAGTGCCCCAGACAGGTCCTACCAATTACTGTTGGTGACCGAGTTTCCAAAAGCAATTACCAGAGTGCCACAATGCCTCCAAGGTGTGGAGCTGAGAGAGAGCGAGCTGGGGTGCCCAGCTGGAAACGGAGGCTCCAGGGTGTATGGGCATCATAAATAGAGACAGCACAGACCCGTGCGTGCACAGAGACCTGCCTCTGAGCATGTGTGCGGTGACAGGGATGCTGCAGGGAGAGCCCAGACTGGGAGGAAGGAGGCACAGTAGGAACACAGCCCTGTAAGCCAAGGCCCTATAGTAGGTGGCTTCTCTCTTCCTGTGCCCGGGAATGCAAAAACCAATCCTTGTGATGGGATGTAAGATAGGGGCATTGGTACCTGCTTGCGGGCCAGGGCGAAGCTCACTGCCAGTGGTCTCCATGGTAAGCAGATGTCACTGCCACCTCCTCTAGAATGAATGTCAGCCCTGCCATGTTCCTAGGTCACAGAAATTGCGAAACCTTTGGAGAAGGATGGAAAGAGGAAGGAATGACCCTGACCTGTTCCCTGGAGTCCAGGCCTCCAAGTGAGGGCTATGTCTTTGCCCCATCCTCCACTCTGTCTTTGGAACCACTCAGAGGTTAGGTCTAGGTGGCTCCTATCCCTCCCTGTGTTTTCAGGAGAGACTCAGCCTGGGGCTGAGGAGAGGCAAGGATAGAAGGCTGGGGAGGAGGAAGAGGAAGTATGCTAGATGTCAGCCCGGCCAGTCTTTGTCCACTTCCTTCCCACATTCCTCTCTGAGCCTCTCTCAGAAGTCTCTGACGGGCTGCCCTGCTGCTATTGGATGAAGACTGCTGCAGGTGAATGGTGATAATGACCCTGGGCGAAATCTTCAGCCAGGCTTCCGTAGAGAGCGGTAGCAGTCAGCTCTCCATTTAGCCTCAGCGTTGGGGAAGTGGGGGCAGGTAGGGTTTGAAGAGAGGTCGGTCGGGTCAGGTATGCACATCTGCCTGGAGTCACATCAGACCTGGGAGGAAGCTTGCTGGGACAGAAGGGAGGCATTTACATGTGGCACTGCAGCGGACTGTGTATAGACAAGTCAGAGTGGCTGCGGGCTGACTTCCTGGTCCCGGTGACATGAGGACTTTCTGCCCTGCTTCCTGTGGTACTGGAGTGGCTGCTTCTTACCTCCCTTCCCACATAGTCTCAACTCTCCCTTTAGCTGTTCTGAAATAATAAAAAAAAGGATGATGATGATGATTGGCTGACTGTGGAGGGCTGGAATGTTACAGGTCTGGAGTCCAGATTCATTTTGGACTCTCTACAGAGCCGTTATATGACCTGATTGTGACTCCTTGGTTACAATTTCAGATGTATGAACAGACCCTTCACTTCCACCAACCCAAAGGCCAAGATCGTCATCAAATAGTGTCTAAGGCTCAAGTAGAGACTGAAACTTACTTTATTTTACGTGTGTGTGTGTGGGGGGGGGTGTGTATAACTGTGTTTGTGTATGTATGCCTGTCTTTCTCTATGTGTCTATGACTGTGTCTGTGTGAGTGTGAATGACTGTGTCTATGTGAGTGTATGCCTCTCTCTCTCTGTCTCTCTCTCTCTGTCTCTCTGTGTGTATGTATGTGTCTGCCTGTGTCTCTGTGTGTGAGTGTATGCATATATGTGTGTGAGTGTGTGTGTGTGTGTGTGTGTGTGTGTGTGTGTGTGTGTGTGTGTACATGGAGACACAAGAGCTGGAGTTATAGGCACTGTGGTCTGCCCAATGTGAGTGCTGGGATCTGAACTCAAGTCCTCATGATTGAGCAGCAAGCACCTTTAACTGTAACATGAATCTTAAAAGGTCTTATTAAAGCCAGGCAGTGGTGGTGCATGCCTGTAATCCCAGCACTTGGGAGGCAGAGGCAGGTGGATCTCTGTGAGTTCGAGGCCAGCCTGGTCTACAGAGCTAGTCCAGGACAGGCACCAAAGCTACAGAGAAACCCTGTCTCGACAAACACCCCCACCCCCCAAAAAGGTCTTATTAAATAAAAAACTCAGGAGCCAGGTACTGGGATGAATTCAGAAAGATCAGAGAAGCAGAACAAGCCACAGCTACCCTCACACCTTGCCAATTCCTTAGTTGATCCTGTTTCCTCAAACTGGAAGCCTTTGAGTCCTCATCCAAATTGATCTTAGCTCAGCTGAACTGCTGCTAAAAGCCTAAAAGCTTAAAAGCCTCTAGTTTCTGGTCCTCACACCTTACATACCTTTCTGCTTCCTGCCATCACTTCCTGGGATTAAAGGTGTGTGTTACCACGCCTGGCTGTTTCTAGTGTGGCCTTGAACTCACAGAGATCTGGATGGATCTCTGCCTCCCAAGTGATAGGATTAAAGGTGTGTGTGTGCTCGCCACCATTTTCTGGCCTCTATGTCTATCTAGTGGTTGTTCTGTTCTCTGACCACAGATAAGTTTACTAGGGTGCACAATATATTGGGGGACACAATATCACCACATGAATCTTTTTTTTTTTTTGAGACAGGGTTTCTCTGTAGCTTTGCTCCTTTCCTGGAACTCATTTTGTAGCCCAGGCTGGCCTCAAACTCACAGAGATCTGCCTGCTCTGCCTCCCAAGTGCTGGGATTAAAGGTGTGCGTCACCACCACTCAGTGATGATTTATAGAACATGATATTTGGGGTAACTGAAATCTGTGGTCCCAGGCCATGGTTATTCATATTTGTTTCCAGAACAAACTAGCTCTTATTTCCTTTAAGAAGAGAGATGCATGTTTTTGATTGACAGGAAGCTGAGGAAAAATCCTGGTTTGGCACAGAATCCTATGTAGGAGTGTGGAAGGAGGACTGGAGTCCTGGCAGGGATTAACAGGCAGCTAGAGGCCCTCCAGACAGAAGGAAGAACCATGAGAAAGCACTAAGCCAGCATATAGAAGTGCAGCCCTGAGAGACAGAAGCCTGGAAATGCATGGCATGCTCAGGGGCCTTCAGCTTCAGTGGGTGTTGGCAGCTGCTTGAGTGCTGTGGATGGTCTTTCTGTATTCTGTGAATATGTGTTGCTACCATTGGTTAATAAAGAAGCTGTTTTGGACTATGACAAGACAGGTTATAGCCAGATAGGAAATCCAAGAAAAGATACAGGAAGAAGAAAGGTAGAGTCAGGAGAGATACTGCCAGCTGCCAGTGGAGCAAAATGTAATAGAACACAGGTAAATCATGAGACACATGACCATACATAGATTAATAGAAATGGGTTAATTTAAGATATAATAGCTAGCTAGTAATAAGCCTGAGCCATAGACCAAAAAGTTTGCAATTAATATTGAGCCTCTGGGCCTGGAGAGATGGCTCAGAGGTTAAGAGCACTGCTTGCTCTTCCAAAGGTTCATTTCCAGCAACCACATGGTGGCTCACAACCATCTGTAATGAGATCTGGTGCCCTCTTCTGGCCTGCGGGGATATGTACAGACAGAACACTGTATACATAATAAATAAATAAATCTTTTTTAAAAAGTTGAAATAATAAATTAAAAAATATTGAGCCTCTGAACGATTTTATAAGATGCTGGTCAGGCAGGACAAAGAAAAGCTTCTTGTTACATTTGGTACATTGGGGTGTTGATCAGAAATGCTTCTGGCTACACTTGAGGTCTGCTGTGGTGGTTTCCACTTCCTCTTCTACTTCCTTTTCTTCTTCCTCCTTTTGAAACAGGGTCTCATGTATTACAGGCTGGCCTGGCCGATGGTAATCTCGATCTTCTGATCCTCCTGCCTCTACCTCTTAGGTATTGTGATTATAGATGTATTCCACTGTTGTGCCCAGGTCAAGAGACCCCCCAAGCAAGACCACCACAGAGCTGATATTTGATGCAAAACACCCAGGGGTTTATTGATAACAAGCAAGTCTGGGCTTGGTCCATGTCTATCACTCGACACAGCCCTGAGCTCTCAGGGTGAGGGATTTTTAAAGGGAAAAACCACAAGCAGGGTGGTACAAGTCACAAGCTCTGTTCTTGAGCTGCCGGGGGGGGGGGGGCTGACTGGCCTTGAACATTCACATTGACCCATGCACATAGCTCTAAGTTGGTGAGGGGTACCAGACAGTAAACAACTGGCTGAACCTTGAGCAGTCAGAGTATGTGCAGAAAGGGAGCTACCACAAGGACTATGTCTTTTGTTCACAGCCCTTTATTGGTGAAATTATTAAGGCCGCTCCACTTAGTTAAAAGGGAGGTTTATTTTGTGGGGTACTTACAAATGAGGGGGTAGGTTACAGGGTCTGGCAAGGGTATAGTGCAGTCTGGCCATGTTCTCTGGAGAACTCTGCTCGGTCTACCTCCAGCGTCCAGAGTCCGGGAACCAAGAGAGTGACCTCTTCCCGATCCTTGGTCTTCCGCTTCCTCCTCCGCCCTGCCTTGTGGGCATGACCATTACCGAAGCCTCAATGGGGGTTGGAACTTCCAGGCCAATGCTGGGATGGCTATCCACTACAGCCCTTCCAGAAACTGCTTGCTCAAGTCTCAGGAAACTGAAATTGAGGCCTGATTTCTGAGAGAAGACTGAGCAGCCTGTTATGGCATCTGCTTGGTCCTTTCACCACTAAGCCAAGTTTATGCAGTGCTGGGGATGGAACCCTGGGCTTCATGCAAGCTTGGCAATTGCTATACCATCTGAGATACATCCCCAGTCCTGAGTCCAGCTTTTGAAGCCTTTACCTGTAACACTAGAGAATCCCTGTGGCATAAATACTCAGTGTTGAGAAGCTCCCAGGAGCTGGTGGGAGCCACAGTGAGGTTAGAGCTATGCAGGAGAGGTGGAAGAAGAGGATGGAGAGGCTGAGAAGGCCCTGGAAAGCCACATTCAGGATTGAGCTTTAATAACGTAACAAAAGTCTGGGCTCTGAGTGGATGACTTTGGGGATCTGTGTGAGTCAGCAGCCCTGTTGTTGTTTGTTGCCTGGCTGTACCCTGCCCGCCCTTGGTCCTGTGAAGAACTGGGAGACGGTTTGGACCTGGCAGGAGACACGGAGCCCTGTGCTCAGAATGCAGGATGCATTATTTTTTAATAAAGAAGGCAGAAAAATAAAGAAGGCAAAGACGCATTCCTGTTCACCCCCAGCCAGCTGCACCTCAGGGCCATCCCTCATCTTAATGAGCCCATCCAAATCTCGTTTGCTAATGAGGAATTTAATGGTCACAGACTGACAAGCGAGACTGAGAGGGGAAACAGGAAGGTCGTTACAAAAATGAAATGTGTAGCTGAGTGCCACGCCATGGCCATCCTGCCTGCCCACCCCTGAGTGTCAGCCCAGAGTAGGTGACAGGTTCCAGGGGGGTCAGCACCACGGACAGGACAAAGCCTAGGTCTTCCTATTTCTGCACTCTCAGAGTCCTTTCCCTTCATTTGTTCCTGAAGTTTGTTTTTCCTTGACTCAGGTGGGGGGCCCCCTCACCCATCCCCCAGCCACAAGCACAGCCCCAGGAAGGACAGGGCCCACTGCCGGCAGGGTGACCTTTGTGCATGCTCACAGCACCTGGACAGTGTGTTAAGTATTACATTTCCTTGGCACCTTCCAGCTGGTTTGGGGGTGACTTGCTTGCAGCATCTGTGTCTTTCTTGACACATTTCGAATTTTGACTATAAGCTCAAGGTTCGTGCAAGACACAGAAGAGAATTTCCAAGGGGCGAATGAATGAGTGAAGTAGGGGACAAGTAAGTGGAGAATGACAGAGAGAAGATAGAGTCTCATGTATCTCAGGCTGGTCTTGATGTAGCTGAGGATGACCTTGAACTCCTGATACTCCTGCCTCAACCTTCCAAGAGCAGGGATTACAGGCATGTGCTACTAGTTTTTTTTGTTGTTGTTGTTATGTTTTTGTTTTTGTTTTTGTTTTTCATGTAATTTTGGAGCCTGCTCTGGATCTTGCTCTGTAGACTAGGCTGGCCTCGAACTCACAGAGATCTGCCTGGGTTCTGCCTTCCAAGTGCTGCCGCCCAGTGTGCCACTAGTTTATACAGCACTGGGAATCAAACCCAGAGCTTTGAATATACTCCAAAGACATTCTGCCAACTAAGCTACCCCTTTAGCCCCAAATACTGGGTTTGAAGAAGCAATCAAAAGCTAAGGGATGATGTCCAAACTATTGAAAGAGAAATCTAGCTTGCAGATCCAAAAGGAATACCCTATGATGGTTAGTGTTGTCAACTTGACAGAATCTAGAATCTCGTGGAAGGCAAGCCTCCAGGCATACCTGTGAGAGACTTTCTAGATTAATGTTAGCCTCTGAGGATGTATGTGAGGAATTACCTAGATTCAGCTGATGTGAGAAGACATCTCAGTTGTGGGTGAGACCATTTCCTGGGCAGGGATTCTGAACTATATAAAATAGAGAGAGTCCACACCAAATGACATGTCAACATGGATGAGGCAAATGTCACAAGGTCACCTCTAGATGAAGATCAAAGGCAATCAGTGGCTGCCAAGAGAGGGAGAATCCGTTTTCTCAGGGACAAGTGCCCTGGTAGGCCATCTAATCCCAGGTGGACAGTCCTAAACATACATACATGGGGACAGAAATTGGACTCTGTAGGATCTGTGTGTGTGTGTGTGTGTGTGTGTGTGTGTGTGTGTGTGTGTGTGAGAGAGAGAGAGAGAGAGAGAGAGAGAGAGAGAGAGAGAGAGAAACAATACTAATTACAAAAGAAGATACCCTAAATTCTAGTAGAGATGGAGGACATGGGAGAAGTTAAAGGGGTGGAAATGATGTATATATAGTACTTACATATGAAAAAAATTTAAAAAGCAAAAAAATGTGAGCTGAGGACAAGTGTCTGTTTGTTGCCTGGCTTCCTCCTCCTCTGAGTATTTGAGACAGGGTCTCTCTATGTAGGCCTGGCTGTTCTGGAACTTACTATATAGACCAGGCTAGCCTTGAACTCAGAGATCTGTCTGAGGCTGGGGTTAAAGGTGTGTACTCCTGCTCCCCGGTGCTCTCTGCTGCCTGACTGTGTGTGTGACCAGCTCCCTCAAGCTCCTGCTGCTGTGACTGCCATGCTATGGGGGACTGTGACATGAAATGTGGGCTAGAATAAACCATGTCTCCCCTTAAGCTGCTTTTGTCAGAGTATTTTATCACAGCAATAGGAAAACAACCTCCCATCCCTGAGGCTGTGCACACAAGATAGAGAGGGATGTTAGAACAGAGGTTTCCAGAAATTTTTGTGTGCATGAGGTCATTTTTCCATTGAAGAATACTATCAAGAGTAAAGCTACATAGTCCAGAATTCTTTGTGCTTATTTATGGCTGTGTGAATTACTCACAGCCAATAGGGTGTGAGGAGAAGTGGGGTACAGGGAAGGGCTATGGCTTTTCCTTTCTTTCCTCCATCCTGTTGGCTGAAATCTGTGGAGGTGATGGCTGGTGCTGCAGCAGCCGTCTTTAGACTCAGAAGTCAGGTAACACCATGGAAGGAGGAGTTTGTCTGGAAAGGACAATGGGTCCTTGTGCCCAGTATCTTGGAAAGAAGGAAGGTGGCTAGGAAAGGCTCTGGGTCAGAGAAGCCAGGACCCTGGCTGGGGCTTGGGGCATGGTGAAGGTGACAGGAAACAGCCTTCATGGTAGGAAAGAGCACAGGACAGGAGCCAAGATAGTCCATCTTGTCCTCTGCTGTGGGAATGTCTTTCTGTATGCTGGGAATATGTGTTGCTCTGATTGGTTAATAAATAAAGCTTCATTGGCCTATGGCAAGGCAGCTTAGAGGTAGGTGGGAAATCCAAGCAGATATATGGAGAGAAGAAAGGAGAGGAGGGAGAGATGCCAGCCTGCTGCCCAAGAAGCAACATGCCAGCAGACTGGTAAAGCCACAGAACATGTGGCAAAACAGATTAGTAGAAATGGGATAATTTAAGACATAAGAGCTAGCTAGCAAGAGGCCTACCATAGGCCATACAGTTTGTAAATAATATATAGCCTCTGTGTGTTTACTTGGGACAAAGCGGCTGCAGGACGTGGGGGAGATTTGTTCCCGACCACGGGCTAGGTGGGACACAGGAAATCTTATGACTACAGTCCTCAGTGGTTTGCTTGTCTTCTCCCATGTTGGAAGGTTCCAGATTAGAGAAGGCTGGCTGTGTGTGGGATTGCTAACTGGGGCCTGTTCATAGCCTGTGGGTGTGAAGGAGGTTTAGGAAGAGTCATCTTCTCATGGCTCAGCTCTAGGAATCTGGAGACCCGAGCTTGGGAAGGGCTCTGAGGGAGGGCATGGATTGCAGTATCTGCCCCTTGGCATCATGTCCTCCTCTGAGTGTGGATGGGACATTGCTGTGTTTGAATGTCCCCTCCAAAACTCATTTTGAGATTTCACTGCTAAGTAACCAGGCATGGCAGTACACACCTATGATCTCCGCAAGTGGGAGTCTGAGGCAGGAGAATCATGAGGTCAAGACCAGCCTGGGCTATATAACACCCTGTTTTCAAAAACAACAAAAGGGGCTGCAGAGATGGCTCAGCAGTTAAGAGCACTAGCTGCTCTTGCAGAGGACCCAGGTTTAGTTTCCCAGCATTCACATGGGAGCTCACAACCCTCTGTAGCTCTAATTCCAGGAGAATCTGACGCCCTCTTTTGGCCTCTGTGGGTATTGCTCCCATGTGGTGTAAAAACATAGATTCAGGCAAACCATTCATACACATAAGATAAAAATAAATAAATCTAGCAAACAAACACAAAAGGCCTGTAGCTCAGAGGTAGGAAAGATTGTCTATTATGCACAAGGCTTTTTGCCTGATCCCCAGCAACCTCTCTCTGTCTTTCTAACACACACACACACACACACACACACACACACACACCCCAGAATGGTGACATTATGTCTCGAAAAACCAACCAACCAACCAACCAACCAAACAAACAAATAAATAAAAGTAAAATAAAGAAGCAAGACATCTAAGAGGTGATTTGGTCACAAGAACTTGGCATTCTTAATGGATTAATACCACTCATGGTGTAATCAGGATGGTTCCAGAATGAACCCCCTTCATCTCTACTTGCTCTTCTGCTGGGTTAGGATGTAGCATGAAGGCTCTCTCCAGAGTCTGTGCCATGCTCTTGGATTTATCAGCCTCTAGAGCTATGAATTAAATAACCTTCTATTGTTTATAACTTACCCAGTTGGTGACATTCTATTATAGCAACAGAAAACACGGTCCTCGAGTCTAGTAAATAAAATGTAGCAAAGATAAAGGGACTTGGGCAAGTGTCATTTAGAATCCTGAACAGTGGACTTCAAGTGAGTCAGGAGGGATGCTATCCTGGGTGGGCCAGGCCCAATCAGGTGAGGTTGGGCGCCAATTTTTGCTGTATGTCACAACATGGGTGTGTGGGTTCACGAGGCTCCATGGAAAGAAGACTCAGAGGCATCTTAAGAATGAATCTAGCCTTTCAGGACTGCAGGGGGGGGGGTCCAGCTTCGAAGGACTGAAGCACTTTCCCTTCACCTCGGGCAGTTCTATTTCTCTCCATTACAGTTTAGCCAGTTAATTTCCTTATGCGCAAAACAATCTGAAAGGAGCTCCGATAATACAATGCCAAGTGCAGATTCCTCCATTTCTCAGGTACTAGGTTTTCTGAATCAAGTTTTGCATAGGCCTTTGCATCCTTGGGAAACTCTGAGACCAGATTCACATAGAGGGCAACAAGGGAAACAAAAGGTGTCTGCTAGACAAAAGATGGATTAGGGCTAGGTGCCACTCTCTGGAGCCAGGCCAGGAGCAGCTCAACAGGGATGCAGAAACACTGGTGGGCCAGGCCCAATCAGGTGAGGTCTTTCAAAGAGCTTGGAAATCAGGGAGTCTGGGCTGCCTCCAGCTCTACAGCTGCAAAAGGATGAGTTGGCCAACCTGAAGGAGCTTCCTTGAGCCTGAGGCAAGACCCAGCCCCCCTTGACAGATGCACTCAGACACCCTAGGACAGAGATACTGCTGTACTCTCCATGGCCCTCAGATCCGGGGGAAACCTTCAGCTAATAAATGTGGGTCATTTTAAGTTGCTAAGTGAATGGTAATTGGTTATGTAGCAATAAATATTTCCTACAGAAGGTCAGACCTGTGTGTGGACTTCTTCACTGTAGCCCAGCCCCACTGCCCACCCCCTTAGGCTGGAATCTTGTGGTGGTGATGAGCCAAGGAGAAAGAAAATTAAAATCCAAGATGGAGCGATTCCAGACTGTAATCTCAGCAAGCAGTGGCACTTAGATTTCCCATTATTGATCCCCTCGGTGAATATGCTCCAATCTCGTAATTACAGGGGGACTTTTTCAATTTGGGCGGAATTGTTTCCCCTCCCCCACCTTTTATTTCTTTAAACTTCAGCTAGCATAGATCCTATACATCTGTGGAGTCTAAGTAAACAGTGCTGATCATTTTAATTGAAAACCGATCTCAGTGGCGGGGAGGTGCTCCCTCTTATCTCAGAAGAACAGGGTGACAGCTCTCTGAGGTTTGCTGAACAGATCGCCTCCACCTGCAGCATCTCAGGTTCCTTCAATGCTGGACTGCTGACGCCTGACCTGTGCTGAGCTGGGACAGGATGGCCTTTGGAGCTGCGGGCTCCATTTAGGCCAGCAAGGCCCTGAGAGCCACATCCTTTAGTTATCGTTTTAATGAGTCAGAACAGTTCTCGGACTTGAACCAGTTGCTGAGTGGTGGATAATTTTGTGCCCGACTCTCCAGACCCCTAGAAGACGTTCTGATTGATGCAACTTGGGAGGAGTTTTCCTGTGGGTAGAGACCCAGGAGCAGTGTTCAGCATGCCATAAGACACAGAACAGGGCTGGTGAGATGGTAAAGGCACCTGCCACCAAGCTGATAACCAAGCTTCATCCTCAGACATGGTGGAAGGCAAGAAATGACTCCTGAAAATCATCTGTGTAAGTGTGCCATACACAACAGCACACTGTACGTACACACACACACACACACACACACACACACACACACACACATCTTTAAAAATATAATAAAAATTCAACCAACTATAAACAAATAGAGAAACAGAAAATAATGTGGAGGGCTCAGAAATTCCAAGCTGACCTAAGTACTTTATATATTACTATTGTTGCTTTTGAAACAGGTCTTACTATGTAGCTGAGGCTGGCCTTGAACTCTAATCTTCCAGTCTTTAGCACTCTCATATTGTGAGGTATCTACCATCCTAACTGACCCATAGCTCTCCCATCTTCTTTAGATTCCTGCAGGAACTGTCCTTGGCCTTCTCCAGCTGCATCAGCTTCCCAGACTGGCTTCCCTGTCCAGAGCTGCTCCCTACCTGTCAGCCTGGAGCACGTTCAAGAGAGATTGTTCCACAGAAGTAATGACTCTGCAGGCGTAGAGGAGACATTTACCTCTCGCCAAAGAGCATTTCCCCAGCGTGCCCATTAAACTCCAGCATTTAACCAGGAACTACAAATCTCAGCCCTGGGGAGACCCCGGCACTTTGTAAGCCATGAATGAAGGGAGCCACGGGCTCCCTTCTTGCATTACTCTCCCTCTAGATTCTAGCAGGGAAAGGTGGCTTTGCAGATGGTTGTTTCTGGCCAGTGACAAGTCCAATGATGTTTGGCTTTAGGAAATCTGATTGTGACTTGCATCCAGTCCTCACCCACCCATCCATCCATCACCAGCTGTGGTAGTTTGAATGAAAATGACTTCCTTAGGCTTCTATATTTGAATACTCAGTCTTCAATTGGTAGATCTGTTTGAGAAGGATTAGGAGGTGTGGCTTTTTGGAGGGGGTGTGTCACTGGGGCCAGGCTTTGAGGTTTCAAAATCTCTTGCCACTTCCACTTAGCTCTCTCTGCTTTCTACTTGTAGATCAAGCTGTGCACTCTCAGCTGTTCCTGCTGCCATGTTTTACTCTACTGTCACGGACTCTAGCCTCTGAGACCCTAGGCCCAATTAAACACTTTCTTTTATAAATTGCCTTGGTCTTGGTGTTTTGCCACAGTAATAGAAAAGTAATAATTAAGACACCTGTCCACAATCCATGCATACACCATCTATCCATCCATTCACTACCCACCCATTCATCTATGGTCTGCCTACCCACCCACCCATCCTTCAATCCTTCCATTCATCCACTCACCCATCCACACATTTATTCTTCTATTCATCTACCTACTACCTGCCAACCTAGTCTTCCATTTACCTATTCACCCCTTGCCTACCATCCATTCATGCACCCATCTATTACCTGCTTACTCTCTATCCTTTTATATAACCCATCTATCAATATATCCTTCCATTTATCCACCTATCACACACCCACTGACCCATCACCTACTTACCCACTCATTCACCTGCTCATCACCCATCCATCCACTACCTATCTTGTCATCCATCCTACCTATCCACATAAATCTATTCATCCATCCCTCCACCCATTTACCTTTTATTCACCTATCATAGTAATCTACCAATCTACCTACCTAGCCATCTTTCCGTTCATCTGTCCACTTACCCACTCATCCATCTACCTATGCACACACCCTCCCACCCATCCACCATCCCAAAATCATCCATCCATCCATCCATCCATCTTTCCATCTATTTATTCACCTACCTTCTCACTTGCTCATCTACACACCCATCAATGTATCCACTTATCCATTTACTCTTTCATCCATCCACCCTACCCCATCCCATACTTAGTACTGACTAGGTTGGATGACTAGTAGACAGTCTGCTAACGAGCCTAACCCATTTATGTTCCTATCTGAGGGCCCACAAGAATTCCCTCTTCTTGTGTAGTACTTTGCATGGTTCTGAAAACATTACTGTGGGTGTTGAAATCCAGGGGCAATATCAAACCAAAGCCACAGTGTAGATGAGAAGAAAGGAATCATCTACTCAGAGTGTGTGGATTAGTGAGGGTGCTCAGAAGGGGCAGCCCAGCTCACACTAGAGAAAGTGAGACTGGTATTTAAGGAGGGTGGGCCAGGGTTGGGGATTTAGCTCAGTGGTAGAGCGCTTGCCTAGCAAGTGCAAGGCCCTGGGTTCGATCTTCAGCTTAAAAAAAGGAAAGGGAGGGTGGTTCAATTGAGGGGCAATAGAAGACAGTAGGCCTTGGTGGGTAGACCCATTGGTCTGCCCTCCTCATTGCTGGTAAGTTCTCTCTCTCTCTCTCTCTCTCTCTCTCTCTCTCTCTCTCTCTCTTTCTCTCTTAGACAGAATCTCATGTAGCCCGGGATGGTTTGTACCTTCCGATCCTCCCATCTCTATTTTTTGAGTTCTGAGATTATGTTCAGCTTAATGTGGTGCCGGAGGTTGAACCCAGGGCTTCATGCATGCCAGGTGAGTTCTCCAACTGAGTTGAACCCCCAGGCCCCTGCTTACTCTCTTTTCCTTCCATTCCACTTTCCACAGACCTGCCACTGAGGCTTAGGGTTCAAGGCAGTGACCACATATTCTGTTGGTCTAGCACAGCCGTGGTTTATGCCTGGTGCTTTGCCTGAGAGTTCATGGGTTCCTCTTCTACTTGGAAAGCTGCCCTGGTCTGAATCCTAAGCTGCACAGTGACCCATTGATCTGGACATTCCTTCCTTCCCTCCTTCCTTCCTTCCTTCCTTCCTTCCTTCCTTCCTTCCTTCCTTCCTTTCTTTCTTTCTTTCTTTCTTTCTTTCTTTCTTTCTTCCCTTTGAGGTTTTTTTGAGACATGGGTTCTCTGGGTAACTCTGGGTGCCCTGGAGTTCATTGTAGACCAGGTTGGCCTCAAACTCAGAGAGCCACCTGCCTCTGCCTCCCAAGTGCTGGGGTTAAAGGAGTGCACCACCAGTGGCTGGCAGATCTGGACATTTCTATTACTTGGAAGAATCTTTGCCTAAAGGAGGCTGCAGTGATGGGGTGGGGGGAGTGAAACACTGACCATGTGATTGGAAGACTCCAGTGGGCCCCAAATTCAGAGAGCTTCCTGGAGGTGATTAGGGCAGAGATTCAGAATGGGAAGATTAGTCAGTCAACAGAGTCAAGGAGAGACCCTGAGGACACCAGGGGATAGCATGGACCCTTGGTGTGGCTAGGGAGGGTGAGGCTGCAGAGTCTGGGGCTGAGACAGGATTGTGGCCCACACTCAGGGGCTGTGCTCTACTGTAGAGGTGACAGAGATGTGGATGCAGATGTCCCAGGCTGCTCGGTGTGGTCCAGAGCTGATGCCAGTCTGAGTATTGCTCACCATCTGCTGACTAAGCAGAGAGGGGAAGCATTAAGCGATTCACATAACTTCACAAAGTAATTCTGTGTCTGTTCATTTAATAAGGATGAAAAACAGGCTGTGCCGTGTATGTTCTTGAGACAGTGGCTCATGATGCAGCCTAGGCTGGCTTTTGAACTAGCAATTTTCCTGTCTCAGCCTCCTACGTGCTGGGATTGCAGGTGTAAGTCACCATGTGTGGCTTAAATTTCGTTTTTCTGTAACAATTTATTCTTATGAAAGTTTTCACAGTGTAGTTGGGGGAAATATGTTTCTGCAAAAATTGAATGTAGAATTCCCTCCCACAACCTGCTGCCAGCTAGGCTACATAGGACCTTGTCTCAAATTAAAGGGTGGGGAGATAAGAGACGGCTCAGCAGTTAAGAGCACTGGCTGTTCTTCCAGAGGGCCTGGGTTCAATTCTCAGTACCCACATGGCAGCTGTAACTCACAGCAATCTATAACTCCAGTTACAAAGGATCTGATACCCTCTTTTGGCCTCTTTGGGTACTGTGTGCATGTGATGCACAGACATACATGCAAGGTGAAAAACCCATACACCTAAAATAAAAATTAATAAACTTTAAAACTGGGAGACTGGATGAGAGAGCAAGATCCTATCTCAAACAACAACAACAAACAAAAACAAAGCAAAGAAAACAAAACAAAACAAAAACACAGCAATATAACCAAACCCAAACCCAAGCAAACCTAACCAAAAAGCAGACACAATCTAAAAGGTACACAAAATGAGAAATGACTGAATGTGATATAATCACAGAATATTATTTAGCCACAAAAAAGAATGCAATGCACAAGAAGCTTGAAAGGAAGTAAAAAAAGCCATATATTGTCTGACCCCATTTACAGGACAGATCCAGGATGGGCAAACTCATGAAAATGAAAAGTGGGGCATGGTTGCCAGGAGCTAGAGGACATGTGGAGTTCATTTCTGAGTTGATGAAATGTTTTGAAATTAACAGCAATGGTCACCAACCTTACAATTATACAGTAGTTGGGGATTTGGCTCAGTGGTAGAGTGCTTGCCTAGCAAGCACAAGGCCCTGGGTTCAATCCTCAGCTCCCAAAACAAAACAAAAAGAAAAAGAAAAACAAAAACAATACAGTAGTTCATAGGGCTGCACATCTTAAGATGGTTGGTGCATTTGCCAAGTGCAGTGGCATACACGTATGGAGTCTTGGCCCTAGGGAAGTGGAGGTAGGGTTGTGAGTTCAAGGTCAGCCTGGGCTCCATAGTGAGACCTCATCTCAGGAAAAGAGAAAAGAAAGAAAGAAAAGGGGGAACACTTCATGGCATATGAAATTTATGTGTCTATATGAAATTTGTGTTTGTTAGGGATGAAATTTAGGGTCATACACAAGCTAGACAAGCCACTGAGCAACATCCCTAGCCTGAATTTTGTCTTTTTTTTTTTTTTTTTAAATATTGTCATATAGCCCAGGCTGGACTCAAACTCTACATGTAGCCAAGGATGACCTTGAACTCCAATCTTCTTGCCTTTATCTCTGGTGTGCTGGGATTGCTGCCACCTGGTTTATAAAGTTCTGGGAATAGAATCCAGCTCTTATGCATGCCAGGAAAGCATGTTACCAGCTCCGCTACATTCCCAGCCCCTGAATTACATGTCAACAACAACAACAATTCAGTTGAAGATATAGCTTAGTGGAAAAGCACTCGCCTAGCATGCACAAAGCCCTGGGTTCAATCCACAGCACTGTAAAAAGTATTGATCTGCCATGAATCAGTGTGAAGACTCCACTGTCTGCTACCCGGGGAAACTAAAGACATACGGACATAGGTCACCTTTTAGGCAAGGATGCTGCCCCAGTCAAGAGGGGATGGGGTGGGGTGGGGTGGGGTGGGGGGGGGGGTGGAAAGGGGGGTGTGGAGTGGGGGGTGGGGTGGGGGTGGGGGTGGGGTGGGAGGATGGGGGGTGGAGTGGGGGGATGGGGTGGAGTGGGGGATGGGGTGGGGTGGAGTGGGGGGGTGGAATGGGGGGTGGAGTGGGGGGTGGGATGGGATGGGTTGGGGTGGGGGGTGGGATGGGGTGGAGTGGGATGGGGGTGGGGTGGGGGTGGGGTGGGGGTGGGGGTCCAGCCCTACTCTCAGCCACACCATTGCACAGGGATGTTCAAAAGCCTCTGTTTTGCTCTTGGGGGTGGGTGGAGTTGTGGGGTGGAGTCTAGCTCCAGATGAGCTTATGAAAAATGATGGCTCTACAAGTCTGCACCTCAAACTCCAAGCAAAGCCATCTGTGATATGGTGGGAGTGCACCTTCTACCCTTCTGCTCCAGAGACCCCAGGGCATCTGTCCATCACAGGTGTGCCCACCAGCTGGCAGGATGGGAGGGTGCTGTACCACCAGCCTCTGCCAGTAGGAGAGGACATCAGGGGACCGTTTCCTGGCCTTACAGAGGCCACGTTATTGTCCTATAGGAAGCCAGAGGGACCTGCAACCTCAAGAAGGGACAGGTAGTCCCAACATCCCGGGCTGCCTGCCTCTGACTGGCATCAGGGTAGACAGCGTACAGTCGTCCCAAATGTCGTCTGTGGAACGTAGCCGGTACATACTCTGCTGGGCTGTCACCTGGGAGCTTGACAAATGCAGCCACACAATCCAAGAGCTTTCTGGTGGGCATGCATGTAGTTTCTCAAATCCAGCCAGGGACAGTGAGTCTTCTGGAGATGCCACATGGCAACTTCCTTGTGGTGTAACTTCCAGAGGTAGGGTAGGACTCTTTGCCTCCCACAGGCTCTGAGCCCCCCCCCCCCCACACACACACGAAGGAGATTCCTGAGTGTGGCAGGGGTCCCGGAGGATGACAGTGATGGGCTGCTCACCTTGTTGCCATAACAACTGGGCTAACTACTGTTCTTCGTGTTGTCACAAGACACACGGGAGGAACAGCTTAAGGGAGGGAAGGTTTATGATGGCTCAGGGTTTCGGGGGGATTGCAGTCCACCATGGCCAGAAAGGCACGGCAGAGCAGCGCTCACATTCTGTTGGATGATAAAGCAGAGCAGGATGGGGATGAACAGTGGGCAAAACCTTCAGGTAAAAGCCGGGCGGTGGTGGCGCACACCTTTAATGCCAGAACTCAGGAGGCAGAGGCAGGCAGATCTCTGAGTTCGAGGCCAGCCTGTTCCACAGAGTGAGTTCCAGGACAGCCAGGGCGGTTCTACAGAGAAACCCTGTCCTGAAAAACCAGAAACAAATAAACAAAAATTTCCCCTAGGTAAAACCTGCAGGTTCTCTCCTACAAGTGAGGCCCCACTTCCTAAACTGGAGCTGCTGGAGCTGGCAGGGAGGAGGTAGGATGGACAGCTGACCTGGGTCTTCAGGTCTTACTTGTTGGCTACTGTGTAGATAAATAAAAGGCCACAGGGGAGAACCGAGGCCTTCACACACTATCTCCTGACATGTCTAAGCTTGGTGCTTGGCTCCTAGACCTGGGGTAATGGTCAAGGCCCCAGATTCTGAGCTCAGTGTGGGGAGAAAGAAAGCCAGCCAGCTCTTTACAGTGTGGCAGGGAAACATGAGGCGTGTTGAGGTCCCAAGAAGCATGGCAGCCTCTGGGCAGGAAGAGCAAGTCCTTGATGAAAGTTTCTAGAAGAGAGTGCATTTTGGAGAGAGTCTGGGAGGAGGGAGAAGAGAGCCATTGACAGGGGCACAGTGGAGGCCAGGGGCACCGGTGGAGGCCGGGGGCACGGTGGAGGCTGGGGGGTCATGGTGGAGGCTGGGGGGTGATGGTGGAGGCTGGGGGGGCACGGTGGAGGCCGGGGGGGCACGGTGGAGGCTGGGGGGGCACGGTGGAGGCTGGGGGCACGGTGGAGGCCGGGGGCACGGTGGAGGCTGGGGGGGCACGGTGGAGGCTGGGGGCACGGTGGAGGCCGGGGACACGGTGGAGGCTGGGGGGACATGGTGGAGGCTGGGGGGGCACGGTGGAGGCTGGGGGCACAGTGGAGGCTGGGGGAGCATGATGGAGGCCGGGGGGGCACGGTGGAGGCTGGGGGGCATGGTGGAGGCCGGGGGGGGCACGGTGGAGGCTGGGGGCACAGTGGAGGCCGGGAGGGGGCACAGTGGAGGCCGGGGGCATGGGACAGACCCGGACGTCCCTTCCATCATTTAACTTTCATTTTGCAACTGGTGCCATCACTCACTCGAATGCAGATCATAAAGATTACAATTGATGTTTCAATTAGTTATCATTTACAGAGTGATTACATTTAATTTCTCTTTTATTGTATTTTAATGGCTTCAAATTTCTTGTTGATGAGATTCAGCCTCATGATCTGAAGTCACAGGCCACAGGGTTGGGAGGGGGCTCAGGTTCTCACCCGGGCAGGTGGGCATGGCACAGCTCTGGGGCCCCTTGCTACTGCTGGGGTTTCCCCTTCTAGCCCGGAAGCCTCACAGACTTTGCTGCCTAGGATGGGGTATTTGGCATGGAAGTAGAAACCTCGGGGTATCAGGGCAGCGGGAGGGGCTCGGGGCTCTATTGCCCCCATCTGTCTTGATGGTCTTGCTAATGGGGAAGGAGATTTGTGTCTTCACAAGAATCTGGGAGAATGAGGCAGAGCGGAGAGGGTGGGTGAGGGCTAAAAGCAGACTCAGGATAGAGATGAACTCGGGCAGAGGCTCAGCCCTGAAACCCTCATGCAGAAAGAGGCTGACCAGGAGAGCGAAAATTGTGCCTAAAGCTAGGGAGATGGCTCAGAGTTAAGAGAACTGGCTGCTCTTCCAGAGGCCCTGGGTTTGAGTCCCAGCACTCACAACTGTGTAACTGCAAAGCGTCGGAAGCCTCCTTCTGGCCTTCAAGGGCACCTATCAAGCATGCACATGGTACATATATGTACATGAAGGCAAAACATCCATGCACATTAAAAAAAAAAAAATCAACAAACCAAACCCCAAACCATCCAAACCCCAAACCGTGCCTTCTTCAATTGGCCTAGCACAGCTGGGTGCCTCTGTTACCTGCTGCTTAATAAATGCCAGCGGGAGGCAGAGAGCATGGGCACTCTTGGTTTTGAGCCCAAGGAAAGTTCTGGACGTGAGCTCTTACACAGCCTTTCTTTTTGAAGCTCTGGTTATTTGGAGAAAGTTCCTAGCAGGTCCACCCCTCTCGGGCTTGAAGCTGGGAAATGGCTGGAGGTGGTAGGAGGGACTCTCAGCTGCCGGCTGCTGAGGAAGGGACCATGTTGTGCAGTGTACAATAGTGGTCTTGCAGCCCTGCTCCATGCTTGGACCCCAGCCCTGCTGCGTAACCACCCAGGCTATAGAGGATGAGTGTCTGGGTAATTGGAGGCTGCCCTCAGGGCGGCTGGCCCTGCTGCCTCTAGGTAGCGCTCACCACACTGCGGGCTTTGAAGGGGGCTTCAAAGTGTCTCCAAGAAGACTCCTACAGCCCCTGAAAAGCAAGCTGGACTCTAACAGCTCCATGAACTGGGGTGGGGGTGGGGCTTCCCCAGGTGGCAGGCAAGAGTCAGCACATCAAAGCCCCACGATCTAGACCTGCTGCCCGCAGAAGGGGCTGATGGACATTTGCTATTAAAGGTCCCAGGGTGGGATGCTTCTGGGCCAGTGGAGCAGGCACCTGAGATCCCATGTTCTCTGTCCACTGCAGGCACTTTGGGCTGATGCAGACAGAGGAAGAGTCTGACCTTGCCCTCTGCCCCTTCTTCTACACAGTCAAGTCAGTGGACAGGTGACAGATTGCTTGCCAGTGTGGCCTCGTCCTGAAAATCACACTAGAGACGGGAAGATGTCTCAGAGAAGGGAAGATTCAGGAGACAGAAGAAAAAGCCTAGAAGGTGACTGCACTTTCTAACATCAGACACTTAAATTAGACAATGAAAGTGAAGACCCACCCAGAGGGTTCCTGGTCTTCCTGACCCTGTCATAGTCTTAGGGAAAACATAAAAAAGGCAGCCTGCTCTTGTGTGAGTCCCCCATGGTCCAGGATCATCAGCTTCCTGACAGGTCCCCAGTTCCCAGAGTGACCACGAAACACTCCAGGTTTTACTAATTACTCAATTGTGAAAAATCCCATTGGAGGATTTATCTGTTTATTTTTGAGACAGAGAGTTTTTGTTGCCAAGGCTTCCTGGAGCCCATTCTAGCCTAGGCTGGCCTTGAACTACCAGTAATCTTCCTGCTTCAGTCTTGGAAAAAAAAAAAAAACAACAAACTAAAATTATAGGCTTGAGATGCCATGCTTGCAGGATTCCTTTACTTATTTGGAAGTTATCTGAATGGGGTGGGTCTGAGGCTGCTCTAAGTGGGTTTTCAACAATTGCAGCTTTAGCTGGGTGTGATGGCACACGCCTTTAATCCCAGCACTTGGGAGGCAGAGGCAGATGGATCTCTGTGAGTTGGAGGCCAGCCTGGACTACAGTGTGAGTTCCAGGACAGCCAGGGCTGTTATACAGAGAAACCCTGTCTCAACACTGCCGCTCCGCCCCGCCTGCCAAATCTCAGCATTAGGCAACAGCAGGAAGGAAGTGGCTGAATTGGGGGCCACAAGCTTGATGCAAGTGCCACTATGGAAGCAACCTGGAGTCCCCACCAGCTGTCTTCCAGCCCAAGCTCTACCCACCTTTTGAGCCTCTGACAAGGTGGGCACGTGCTGGCCTCATGCTCTTCCAAGTTCTTAGGAAATGACCACAAGTTAGCTGGAAGCACCAAGAGACTTTTTTCTTTTTGAGCTGAGGATCGAGGATTGTGTCTCTGTCCTTAAGGTCTGAGGTCCAAGATTCAGCTGCCAGTAAGTCTATGCCCCTCCTGTGAGACTGGGGTGTGAGCAGGGGCAGACCCTTCCTTGCTTTTCTGCGTTTTTGGTGGCCCTGGCTTGTGGTCGTGTTGCTCAGGTCCCTGCCTCCATGGAAACATGGCCGCCTTCCTTCCCGTTGCCCTGGTACCTGCCTTACAAGGACTGCAGTTGGATCTACTGCCACACTAACTCAGGATGAGATTGCCTTGACCCATATCCGAAATACACCTGCAGACTCCGCTTTCCAATGGGAGTTCATTCTGAGCACCTGAGTAAACAGGACTTGGGGAAGGAACACTGTTCACCTGCTCCCTTCTGCATCTTCCTGGTAATGCATCCTCTCTCCTTTGGGAAAACAATCCACGTGATGCAGATGAGCAGGTAATCATAGTGCTCCTTCCTGGCCGCCTGGCCACAGGGTCGGTCAGACTGCTAACCTCTCTGGGCAATTGCATCTCTATCCCAGGTTATAGGTGTGGGTCTGAGGGGAATGGGATCTGAGATGGCCCAATGAGACTCATCCCGGGGGGTTTGGATATTGCCCAGGACAGCTGAAGGAGAGAGAGAGAGAGAGAGAGAGAGAGAGAGAGAGAGAGAGAGAGAAGTGAGCAAGAGAGTCTTGAAGCTTGCCGTAGGGTCTGACTATAGGATCTGTGGCCATCTCTCCCCTTGCCTCAAGAAAGAAGCTAGAGCTGGGTGTGGTGGTGTATGCCTTGAATCCCAGCATGGAGGCAGACAGAGCTCTATAAGTTCGAGGCCAGCCTGGTCTACATAGTCACTTCCCGGATAGCCAGAGCTATATAGTGAGAGACCCTGTCCTGAACAACAACAACAACAAGAAGCCAGCAGTTGGGTTGTAGGAAGAGGCAGAGTCTGTAGTGTTAGTGGGGAGATAAGCGGAAAAATGGAGGGGATGGGAAACCCAGGGCCATAAGGAGCTAGCATCATCTTTTGTTACCCAGCTGAAGAGCCATGAAGGGAAACCCAAGGTGAGGTTCTGTTTCTTGCCACAGAGGCTAGGTATATCTAACCACCTAGGGAATGGATGAGCAGCCATCAGTGTATGAGGAAGTGTGGGGTGACTGGCCACCAGGAACATTATTAGAAGGGATTTCCACTCTGGATAGATACTGTACTAGATTAACGATTTCAATAAACACACATTAGGCACCTCCTGTGTGCTGGGTACCAGGGATGGAGGGCTGTGGAGATAAAAGACAATATCGAGGTAAAGTAGGTCAGTTAGAGATGAGAAGGCTCAAGAGCTGGACTCGGCTCTGGAGGCGTCAGGTGGGAGGGTGGAATGGAGCCCAATGCAGTGTGGGATGCAGCTCCCCACGTTTACCCAGCAGGTGCTTGGAAGCATTTGTTGAATAAATGAATTTAGATTATTTTATGGTTCACTTGCTTATGTCTGCCAGTGACTCACGCTGTGCACATCCTTCCCTTTGCGAAACCTTCCCCTGCGCGCGCGCACACACACACACACACACACACACAGTCGATGGCCCAGTACAATGCCTGGCACCTGCAGTGCTGAGTAAGCAGCTGTGGCCCACATGCCAGCATGGCTGTCAGATGGATGACTGGCAGCTGGCGGGAAACAGCCTTGCTCACTTTACTGTCTGCCCCTCCCTGCGGTGGTGGTGGGAGCGCTGTGTGGCCTCCGGTACACAGGCTTATATTCAGCTCCTAATGACTCACTTTGTGGATTATCCACGGCATGTCTCATTTATGACATCTCTCTTTTCACCGCCAAGCGTCTGGGACACATTTAGCAAAGACCAGACACACATGGCCATTTTAACAGGAGTTTGTGACTCTCATAGTGCCTGGGGTGCCTAGGGGGCTTTTCAGAAGGAGAGGGATAGAAACTTCAAAGGGAAGCATGAGATGGGAGTTGGGGTGCTTCGGTGTCTAGAAACTCCTGGGTCATGAGAGGGGTCTACTTTCACCCCAACAGTCCCTATTCTTGGAAAGGGAAGTCATTGCTGCAGGTCCCACATGCAGCCACTAGGTGTCAGTGTTTCTTAACAGATGGAGCTGGGAATGGACTCAGGTGAGGGACAGTCTAGCTGGTGTTGTTTGGGGTGAGTGGCTGCTACTTGGTGCCTATTTTATAGGTGGAAACTGAAGCCTAGGTAAGGAGTCCCCTGCATATTATGCAGCGAGTTATCTGAAAGCCCCTGGAATTCAAAATCACATTTCCTCAATTCAGTCCAACTGCTGACAATGTGTGTGTGTGTGTGTGTGTGTGTGTGTGTGTGTGTATGTGTTTTGGTGTCAGCAGGGGGAGGGTATGCTGGGGATCAGGCATGGAAGACAGGCAAGGTGGGGCCTGATGGAGAGAGAAAGTGAGAGAGAAAACCTGAGGGGCAGTAGCTGGGGAGACTGTCCTTGGCTTCTTGGCTTCCTCATCTCTCTGTTTTGGGTTGGTTTGAGATGGATATGAAAGAAAGAGAGAGAGACAGAGAGAGAGAGAGAGAGAGAGAGAGAGAGAGAGAGAGAGAGAGACAGAGAGAGAGACAGAGAGAGAGACAGAGAGAAAGATGGATGGGTAGATAGATAGAGAGATGATACATGATAGATATAGATAGATAAACAGGTAGGTAGGTAGATAGATGATAGATGGAGGGGGAGGGAGGGAAAGAAGGTGTGAGGGGATGAGAGAGGGGAAGGAACTGATGGGGAAGAAAGAAAAGGTCTGCTGTGGAGGAAGGGGAGGAGAAAGCAGCCAAGCTGGGGAGTCCACCTCCCACTGACTGAAGTGTGGGCCACATCAGAGTCCCCGGACTCACTTCCATGCTCTCCTGTGCCCGAGCTTCACTCCTGCTGGAATCTTAGGTGCACCAGAGACTCCCAGAAAATGTGCAAGTGGAGACTGTAGATGTGGAGGCCTCAGAGGGACATCAGGGTGTGGAGGACAGATGGGGTTCCCCAGTACATTCACCAGAGGATGAAGAACAGGAGACCCCCGCCCCGTACTTTCCTCCTAGCTCTGGGGGTGATGAGGCAGAGCTCACATCTTCAAATGTGAGTCAGGGATTGTCTCTTGAGCCCCCAAAGGCAGTCCTAGAGGTGTCTCCACTCAGGGTGGTGACAGCTACTCGCCTCCATTGGAGTGCAGAGGTGGTGGATCACAAGCTTAGGGGTTTGCACAGAGATAAGAGAGGTCAGTGGCTGCCTCTGCTGCTTCCCCACAGAGTCTCAAGTCCCATCATTAGAGACCGTGATTTATCTAGGTCAGGCCCTGGCTCCCCCTAGGAATTTTACATAGTTTCTTGCATGTAATAGACTGTTCAGTAAATATTTGTCAACCGAAGTCTCCATTAAAATGAAAATACCCCAAGGAGGGATAAACTATTTTCATTGCTAACACTTCACAGTGAATTAGCTGATCACACTAACTAGTTCCCGGACAAGGTTTCCAATAGGAAGCACCTGGTGGGCAAGAGAGAGATGCCCGGTGTGGGCAAGTGTCTGGGGGAAGTGCCTTGAGCAGGAGTGACAGCAGCTGTGCTCAAGGTCAACACAAGGACATTGGAGCGCTTACTGCCAGTGAAGAAGATGGCCATTCCCTGTGGAAACTCTCAAGCAAATTCTGTAGTCTCTGGGGAAAGATTCTGAGTCCTTGCCAAGGCTGAGTACAAAGCAGCTTTCTGATCTGCACAATTCTCAACTCCCATCCCCATGTCCCAATCCTTGGGTGCCTCAGCCTGACTGGTTCTCAGAACCTAGTAATGAGGCCACATGGCCTTCCCTTAGTTCTTTTGACCACCTATGCCCCATCCCAGCCCACACTCTTTGCTGGGTTAACTCAGATGAGTTATTTAACTCGAATGACCTACCAGGGAGCCTGTGATGAAGGGGAGATGTGATTGGCAGCATTCTAACCACACCAGGATGAAACAGAGGAGACAGGTAGATTGAAGTTGAGAGCTGACACCTGACAGAGTCCTGCTTCCTTGACTCCCCAGCATCCATCCACACATGTTTGGACCTTGCGTAATGAAAGCAAGAACAAATGTACGTTTTAACCTATGTTCTAATTTTATCACGTTGTTGTAACAGACCATGACCAAAAGCAACTTGTAAAGGGTTCATTTGGCTTACACTTCCAGGTCACAATCCATCATTGAGGGGAGTTGATGCCAGAACTCAGGGGAGGAACCTGAAGGCGGGACTCATAGAGGAAAGTGCTTGCTAGCTTGCTCACTTCCAAGCTCATATTTAACTGGCTATTATTATTATTATTATTATTATTATTATTATTAATTTTATTTTACTTTTTTTTTGGTTTCTCTGTGTAGCTTTGTACCTTTCCTGGATCTCACTCTGTAAAACAGGCTGTCCTCCAACTCACAAAGATCCACCTGCCTCTGCCTCCTGAGTACTGGGATTAAAGGCATGCACCACCACCACCTGCCCCTTATTTTACTTTTTGAGACTGGGTTTTATTATGTAGCTTTTGGCTGGCTTGGAATTCACTATGCAGACCAGCTCATCTCAAACTCATAGAGATCCATCTGCCTTTCCCTCCCCAGTGCTGGGATTAAAGGCATGTTCAATCATGCCTGGCACTATCTGTCTTTCTTTTATAGCCTAGGGACACCTGCATAGAGAATGGTGCTGCCCACAGTGGGCTGACCCTCCAGTATAAGTCAACAATCAAGACAATCCCCTACAGACATAATTCTGGAAATTCTTCAGCTGAGACTCCCTTCTCAAATGACTCCAGCCTGTGTTGATGGTTAAAGGTAACTAGGTGTGCTGGATAGTTTTATGTCAACTTGACACAAGCTAAAGTCACCTGAGAGGAGGGGACCTCAATTAAGAAAATGTGCTGTGGGATGTTCTCTATGTTGTGACTGTATTGCTATGATTGATTGATAAATAAAATGCTGATTGGCTAGTAGTCAGGCAGGAAGTATAGGCGGGACTAGCAGAGAGGAGAACTGGGGGAACAGGAAGGCAGAGTCAGGGAGACATGGCCAGCCACTGTGAGGAGAAGCATGATGTAAGACACTGGTAAGCCACAAGCCATGTGGCAAGGTACAGATTTATAGAAATGGGTTAATTTTTTTTTTTTTTTTTTTTTTTTGAGCTGAGGATTGAACCCAGGGCCTTGCGCTTGCTAGGCAAGCGCTCTACCACTGAGCTAAATCCCCAACCCCGGGTTAATTTAAGATATAAGAACAGATAACAAGGAGCCTGCCATGGCTTTACAGTTTATAAGTAATATAAGTCTCTGTGTGTTTACTTGGGACATGAGTGGGAGAGATTTGTCCCAACTGCCGGCAGGCTGGGACACAGGAAAACTTCAGCTACAAAAATTCTTCCATAAGATCGGGCTGTAGGCAGACCTGTAAGGCATTTACTTAATTAGTGATTGATGGGGGAGGGCCCAGTCTACTATGGGTGGTGGCATCCCTAGTATGGTGGTCCTGGATTGAGCAAGCCATGTGGAACAAGCCCGTAAGACAAATAAACCCTTTCCTCCCCTCAGTTTGGTTGGGTCATGGTGTTTTGTCACAGCAGTAGCAACCCTAACTAAGACACCAGGACACTTTGTAAGGGACACTTAATGTCTCCTCAGAAAGGAGCGATACAAAGTCCCAACAGCCATTCTATTTATCTTTGAGTGACAGCTATGGCACTCATGTCTGTGTTCTGTTGAGTACCTCTCAAGTTTATCTCTACAAGTCCTGTAGGAATATTCTGTAGCTTGAAGACCAAATTGTAAAAGAAACCACTGCCAATAATCTTGATATAAAATAAAAATGGAAAAAGAGCCAGAAATTAGTTAATATATGCAAATATAAACATGTATACCTAGCTAGCAAACCAGGAAGAATGGAGTCATAGTTGCTTGTGTGTGTGTGTGTGTGTGTGTGTGTGTGTGTGTATGTGTGCGTGCGCGTGAGCTCATTCATGTGTAGGAAGGTGGACAGGCCTGTGCCAGGATGTGCCGTGGAGATCAGAGGACAATCTTCAGTGCTGGTCCTTGTCATGTTTAAGAAAGGATTTCCATGCTGTTTGTCTGCTGTGTATGCCAAGGTAGCCGGCCCATGAGGTTTTGGGTTTTCTACTGTTTCCACCTTCCACTTCACTGCAGGAGTCCCAGGATTACAGATGCTCATGGCACGTGTCTGACTTTTATGTGGTTCTGGGCTTTGAATTCAAGTCTTAACCTTTGCATGACAAACACTTTATTCACTGAGCCATCTCTCCAGCTCACATTCTTTTTTTATTATTAATTATTTTATGGCATGGGTATTTTGTCTGTATGTATATCTGTGCACCACATGCACGCCTGGTGTCTACAAAGGCCAGAAGAGGGTGTCAGATCCCTTAGAACTGGAGTTATGAAAGGTTGTGAGCCACTGTATGGGTGCTGGGAACTGGACCCAGATCCTCTGGAAGAGCAGCCAGTGGTCTTGATGCTCTTATGCTCATGTGTTTGGGAGGCTTTAGCTTCTGTGTCTCTGATTGCACATCTCTGGTGACCACTTGGATGTGGACATACTCATGGTTCATCAGAAAAGTTCCTTGAACTCTTTGACCCAACATGTAGCAGTGACCCCACTTCTCCTTTGTAATAGAAGAGAAATTCTTTTCTCTGTTCCCCCAGTCTATAGTCTAAAATGTCCAGGGTCAGTCTCAACTTCCAATTTGAAGCAACCATCATTTGGCCTTGGATAGAACCATTGGTCTCTAAAAGAATGGTTCCTTGCTTGGATCTTTTCTTTCTTTCTTTTCTTTTCTTTTTTTTTAAAGATTTATTTATTTATTATATACACAGAAGAGGGCACCAGATCTCATTACAGATGGTTGTGAGCCACCATGTGGTTGCTGGGAATTGAACTCAGGACCTCTGGAAGAGCAGTTGGTGCTCTTAACCTCTGAGCCATCTCTCCAGCCCCTTATTTTTCTTTAAAAATTATGTATTTGTCTTATTTTGTGTGCATGAATGTTTTTGCCTGCATGTATGTATGTGCACCATCTGATGTCCACAGAGGCCAGTAGAGGGCTTTAGATCCCTTGGAACCAGAGTTGCAAACAGTTATGAGCTGCTTGTTGGGTGTTAGGGCGTCTCTTTTCCAGTGTCCTTTTGGAATATACCCCGATGACCTCTTTAGAAAGGGTACACAGCAAGTAAAGTTGATTTTTGAGTGTCTGTATGCCTGAGAATTCAGTTTTTCTGCAGTTTGCCTGGCACATTTCCAACAGCATCTCTTCCTGGCACGTCTGTCATCTTCTGGGACCCAGGTCTCCCATTGGGAAGCTGAGTTTTTTCCTTCTTTGTAGGACATTTCTCTCTTTCTAAAGAGGATCTGAGAAATCCCTGGCAGATTCACGTTTTTCAAGAACCAATTCTGCTGTGCTTCTTTCTAAGCAATGGTACTTACAAGTTCCCTTTGTTCATTGAGTGGTTTGGTTCAGTTTAAATTTGGGAGCACCAGCTCTTTAAAAAAAGATTTTTTTTTGGTAGTCCTGGGGATTGAACCCAGGGCCTTGTGCATAGTAGGCAGGTGCTCTACCACTGTACTGTATCCTTAGCTTATTTTTTCACTTTTTATTTTTATGTTTATATGTGTGTGCCTGCATGAGTGTGTGTACCACCCATGTGGAGCAGCCATTGGAGAGGAGAAGAGAGCACCAGAGCCCCTGGAACTGGAGTTACAGATGGCTGTGGGCCACCATGCAGGTGCTGGGAGCTGAGCCTGGTCATCTGAAGAGCAGCCGGTGCTGTTAACTGCTGAGCAGTCTCTGCAGAACCTCCCAGCCTTTTCTTTCGTTCTTTTTTTGACAGAATCTCACTATGTAGCCCTGGCTAGCCTGGAACTCACTATATAGACCAGGTTGGCCCTGAACTCACAGAGATCCACCTGCCTCTGCCTCTCAAATGCTGGCATTAAAGGCGTGAGCCACCACCACGTCAAGCTTCCCATACCAACTTTTTTTTTTTTTTTTTTTTTTTGAGACAGGGTTTCTCTGTGTAGCTTTTGCACCTTTCCTGGATCTTGCTTGGTAGACCAGGCTGGCCCCAGACTCACAAGATCCGCCTGCTTCTGCCTCCCGAGTGCCGGGATGAAAGGCGTGCACCACCACCGCCTGGCTATACCAACTTTTTTATTCAGTAGTTTAGTCCTCTGTTTTGTGTCTCTTTCTAAAATGCCTCTTAGCCAGATGACAGATCTCCTGGTTTAGTCTGCTAAGTCTCTCTTCTTTTATATTGTCCATCATTTTATCTTTTCCTTTCTACAGAGATTTCCTTAACTTTCTCTTATAATCTTAACTATACCTTATACATCTTATCTGTGTATTTCAGCAGCTATATGATAAAATTTAAATTCTAGTTGCTTTTTTTGGGGGGGTGTTCTCTGATCATTCCTTTTTCATTTGAGGTCTGTTGTTTTTTTCCATGGGCACAATAGTTTTCCACATTTCTTTGGTGATAAGATTGGATTGCTAGCTGGGCGGTGGTGGCACACACCTTTAATCCCAGCACTCAGGAGGCAGAGCCAGGTACATCTCTGTGAGTTTGAGGCCAGCCTGTGTCTACAGAGTGAGATCCAGGAAAGGAGCAAAGCTACACAGAAACCCTGTCTCAACCCCCCCCCCCAAAAAAAAAGATTGGATTGCTGTTCACAGTCCCCCTTTCTTCCTCCCTCCTTCCTTCCCTTCTTCCTTCCCTCCCTCCCTTCCTCCCTCCCTCCCTCCCTCCCTTCCCTCTCCCTCCCTTCCTAGGTTTGAATCTAGGGCCTCATAGATGTTAATCACTGAGCTAGATTGCCAGCCACCATTTTCTGTCTTTTTTCCCTTCTGTTTTTATGTGTGTGGTGCTGCATTGATTGGTATGGTGGTGAATGTAGTGGCCTTCCATTTGAATGTGTGTGTTGTATGGATGTGTGTGTTGTATAAATGTGTGTGTACACAAACATGTTTGCATGTGTATATTTGTGCATGTGCACATGGAGGCCTGGAGTTGATGCTGGGAACCATCCTCAATCAATCTTACTGAAGCAGACATCTATCAATCAAACCCAGAGCTTGCTAGCCAGCTTGCTCTGGGGATGCCCTGTCTTGACCGTCCCAGGATTATATGCAGGCCACCATACCCATCCAGCATTTTACATTGTTCTAGGCTCTGAACTCAAGTCCTCAGGCTTGTGTGGCAACAGCTTTAACCACTGAGCCATCTCCCCTGTCCCTTATTTTCTTTTTTAATGTTGGAATTTGTATAATGAGTCTCATTTTTCAATTTCTGTTTAAGAATAATGTTCCAGGTGTGGTGGGATAAAACACTTTTAATCCCAGCACTCAGGAGGCAGAAGCAGATGGTTCCCTGTGAGTTCAGGACCAACCTGGTCTACAGAGCAAGTTGGCCAGGGCCAACTCAAAAAAAATCAAAATAAAACAAAAAATAAAATGAAGTCTCTTTTCTCTCTATAATAAAATACCTGTGATTTTTTTTTTTTTTGTGTGTGTGTGTGGGAGACAGTCTTGCTGTGTAAATATATGCTTGAATCTGCCATCCTCCTGCCTCAGCCTTCCAAGTGCTGGGCGTGTGTCACCATGCTGATCTTGCTGGGTTTGTAACAACTCACTCTCATGGGAATTGGCTAGCCACACACTAACCTCTTCTGAGGCTGGTGCCCCATAACCTTGTGGAGGTCCCAGCACCCCTCACCGTTACCACACTGAGGACTGAGCTTCTGGCATGTGACCCTTTGGGGTCACGTTTCAACTACGACTAAGCAGCGGCATTCTTAGCTGTCATTCTTAGAAGTGGCTTTGGGTTTACCACCGTATTATTCTGTGTTGTTTGGTTTTCCCACTGAATGGAAATGCTGCCAAGAGCTCTGGGGTCCTACACAGGGCTTGTCCCCCATCTGGCTCTGTTCTAGCAGGACTGGGTGGTGGTGATGCAGCTGAGACACCAGAGCCACGCATGGCGGAGGGCAAGGAACCCCTGCGGAACCAGTGCTCACACAGGCTGCTCTAGCCCATATGCCGTCCACCACACTGCCCCAGCCTGGAGGCCTCTCTGGTCTTTCTGAGTGGCAGGCTGCTCATGTCGGCAGGAGCAGGAATGGAGGGTGATGAATGCCCTGTTTGTTCCACAGACTTTCAATTAACCCAGGGCTTGTGTACCACCTCCCACCACAGGCCATAACTTACCATCCTGGGCCCTGGTCTTCCCAGTGTTCTCTCTGGAGGTTCAGCAGCTGCCTCAAACAAGTCTCTCCTCTGTCACTTTTAACTAAAGATTACTTGTTTTTATTTTGTACGGATATGTGTTTGCCCTCATGTATGTATGTGCACCACATGCATGCAGTGCCAGCAGAGGCCAGAAGAGGGCACTGGATATTCTAGAGCTGGAGTTACAGGTAGTTGTGAGCTGCCCAACATGGGAACTGGGAACTGAACCAGGTCCTCTGCAAGAGCAGCAAATGCTCCTAACTGCCGAGCCATCTCTCCAGCTCCCCAGCTTCACCTAGTCTTTTGAGACAGAGTCTTACTATGCTGCCCAGGCTATCCTTGAACTCAGTTCCACCTCTTTCCTCCCGAGTGCTGGGATTACAGCACGTGCTACCACCCTTGTGGGCCCTCTGCAAGCCTCCTCTGCTCCATCCCCTTCACTGGCTCTCTCCCATCTCTCTCACCTTCCAGATGTTTGTCTGTTTGTTCATCCACCAGCCACTACCCTTTGTACAGTCATTAGCTTGTTACCCGTTTGCTCCTTGACTATGAGGTGTTCACTGTGTGATGGACACTGTCTTAGATACAGAGAATAAAAGAAGTACCCGAGTGGGGCTGGGGGTGGAGCTTGGCTACAAATTCAATCCCTACCAATGTATAAACCAAACTCAGTGGTGCCTGCCTGCAAGAGGAAGGCAGAGGCAGGAGACTCAGGAGTTCAGAGTCATCCTTGGCTATGTGGTGAGTTGGAAGCCAGCCTGATTTACACCAGCCATTCCCCTTCCTCTGTATCAGAAATGAGATTCTTGTGTTGATGCAGGTGGGTTTTATTGTTGTTGTTGTTGAGCAGTACACCATGAATAAAGCTGAAAAAACACCAATGGTGATATGTTCTCTGCTAGATATCAATTAGTGCTTGGTCTGAGCCTCCATTTTTACACAGAGCACTCAGGGTAGGCTTTCTGGAGGAGGCGGCTTTCATAAGACAAATAGAGCTAGGCATATGAAGATGGGGCCTGGGAGTGTCATGGAAGTGTGATGGAGGGTGGTTGTGGTCCAGGTAGAGGAAACAGCTGGTCTAAAGGCAGGATAAACTGGGTCTATTTCAGAATTGGGTGGAAGGCTGGCATGTCTGGAGCAGAGTGCATCTGGGGAAAATGGCAAGCAGGCAGTAGCACGTATGCTTGGGAGATGTGAGGTCAGGGCGAGGAGTCGGCATGTTATCCTGAGTGTTAAAGAAGGCCCTTTAATCAGGGAGTAACTGCTTCTGATTTATAGGTTTCATGTCTTCAGTCTGCTGCTGAAGAGAGAGCAGGTGGATGGGCAACAGAGAAGCCAGGAAAGCAGTTAGGGACGACTGGGGAAGAGCAGGTGTGGTGGAGATGGATGGAGAGAAGTGGATGAATTTGCCTTTGATTGATGACAGAGTCTGCCTGCCTGCTGATGGATTGGATGCTGGGGAGGGGGAAAGAGGAATCTCCGCTAACTCCTCGCCGTTTTGGCTGCCCTGCAAGGTTACGCCACCCAATGTGGTTCTAATAGCACCTGAAAGCCGCTGTTGCAGGTGTCTGGTTGCAAGAGAGGGAGCCATTTACTGAGTTCTGGAAAAGTTAGGCTGGGAAGACTGCCACAGCTCCAAGGAGGAGCTGCGCTGGGTGCAGGACTCTGGAGGTCTGGGGGAGGTCAGTGTGGAGCGAGATTTGAAAGCCACTGTTGGGCGTGATGTGTGAAGCTACAGAAGTGGGTGAGGTAGGATAAAGATAAGGATAAGGACTCAGAAGAAGAAGAGGACAAGGGGTGAGGAGGAGCCAGAGAGATGGTTCAGTGGTTTAAAGCACTGCCTGCTCTTACAGAGGGCCAGCACCCACAGCGGCTCATGATCATCTGCAACTCCAGGTCCAGGTGATCTGCTGCCCTCTTCTGGCCTCTGCAGGAACTGCATGCACATGGTGCACATTCATACAATGTAGGCAAAACACTCATACACATAAACTAAACTAATAATAATAGTAAAAAGAAGACAAAGGGGACAGCGACTTTGAATGCTGTTGAGAGATAACCAAGGTAAGAACAGAAAGTTACTTTGACACTGTACAGTAGTGTTTTCAACCTTCCTAATGCCATGCCCTTTTAACACAGTTCCTCATGTGGTGACCCCCAACCATGAAATTATTTTCGTTGCGACGTTATAACTGTAATTCTGCTACTGTTCTGGATCAGAATGGAAATACCTGAAGTTTCCATTGGTTTAGGTGACCTAGGTGAAAGGGTTGTTTCATCCCCCAAAGAGGTCGTGACTCACAGGTTGAGAACCACTGTGGTAGAGGCAGGGGAATATGGTGAGAAGAACTCTGTGAGCTATGGCTGACTTTCCTGGATTAGGAAGCAGACAGCCCAGGGCAGGAGGCAGCCATAGTGGTCACAACAGCTGTAGAGAACAGTTTCCCTGGAGAAGTGAGTGGTAGACGTAGGGTAACAGCAGTGGGTACCATTATTGCAGGCTGAACTCCAGTCTCCACACATGGGGACTCAGTTTTTGTGGCTTTCCCTGTTTGTTAATTGCCTACCCTCATGCCCATCTGAGACAGAAGCTTACCCACGATGGGAATTACTGGGTCCAGGCTTGTCTGACTGGAGCTGAATCATGCATGCGTGCATGACGCCTTAGCCTCAGTTGATTGGTCTCTTTGTGTCAGCTGATTCTCTGGCCCAGATGCCTTCTGGGAATTTGGAGTTGGCAGAGGGGAGGTCAAATGTCCTTTTCCAGGAAGCCAGGTTTTCCTCATTCTTTCCTTTTCCCTCTTCCTCCCTTCATTCTCTACCCGCCTCCCTTTCCTCTCTCTTTGGGGTACTGGGGAGCTGGTGGCAGAAGCTGGAACCTAGGGCTTCCTCACACATGGTAGAGAAGCCCAATCCCTGAGCTCTGTCCTCAGCCCCAAGGAGCTAATCCTTCCCACACAGACTCTTAATCCCCGAGTCTGGCTGGGAAGTAGAGATGCTGGTCTGCAGCCACACAGCAGCGGGGGAAATGAGCCAAGTCCCGTCCTCTCTAGTCCCACGGGCATCTCTATCTGTCTCCTGATAGTCTCCGACAATAAATTTCTCTCTTCATTTCAACTCAGTTTCTTTGTTCCATCACTTGTGTCCAGGAGTCCTAATTAATCCTGTATTATTAACCCATCTTCCTGTTAAAATGGTGCCGTTTCAGAGAGATGATGTCACCTGTCCATGGTCATTCAGCTGCTGCTGGTAGGTTTGGACAGAAGCCACGTGTGCCAGCTACAAAGCCCCAGGTCTCCCACACTCCATCGCTGAGTCCTCCTCCCAACATTCCGGGGACAGTGATTTCTTCCTCAACTGACCCCTGCCGCTTGGATTCACATACATCTCTGAGCTCATGACAGCCCCAATTTCAAACGTTGGCCTGTCACCTCTATAAGTGTGCTTGAATTTCTCAGACCTTTGTCCTGAATGGTCTTAGAAAATATGGTCTCCATTACTGCACTGGTGGCATATGGCTCAAGTGTTCACTGTCTCATTAGGGGAGAGTGAAGGCTTCATAGGGCAGGCGCAGGGAGGGGTGGGTTGGGGAGCACAGGACCCAGAAAGAGGGGAATGGAACTTCAGGGAATGGGGAAACAATGAGAGGAGCGGGGAATGTAGGCCAAGAGAGAGCTAGAAGTCGAGAAGGATTCTAGACACACAGAGCCTCAAGGCAAGGAAATCAGCAGCCATCTTTAATCTGGTCGTGTGGATTCTCTCGCATGGCCCTTTCCTGGTTCTCACCATCCTCAGGTTCCAAGTTCCTCCCTTGGTTGAGAAGGTCCTGATGGTGGGTCCATGCCTCGTGGACTTCTCTCCTGCCCTCAAGACTCGGGCTCTGTAGCTCTGGGCACACTGGGCTTTGCCCTCCGCTGTACTTCTGATAGTCCTGAGGGCCTTTCCTGCCTTCTGTCCATCAGTGTCCACAGTTCAGTGCTGCTCCGCCCTGTCTGCTCAGGTGGCTCCGCCCTGTCTGCTCAGGTGGCTCCGCCCTGTCTGCTCAGGTGGCTCCGCCCTGTCTGCTCAGGTGGCTCCGCCCTGTCTGCTCAGGTGGCTCCGCCCTGGTTGCTCACGTGGCTCCACCTTGGTTCTCCTCCATGGTAAGACCTGAGAAGAATGGTTGTGTTTTCAGCAACGTGATGCTCAGAAGAAGTAAGAGTAAGCGGGGAGCAGGGGAGGAGGGAAAGCAGACTACTGCATTGGCTGTTGTGAGCCACACTGCGGGCTTTTAAAGAAGATTTCTTGGCTGGGGCTCATGATGTATAAATGTAGTCCTAGCCCTTGGGAGCTGAGATAGGAGGTTTATTACGAGCCAGAGACCAGTCAGGGTGATGTAGTGAGACTGTATTGAAAAAAAATCAAAGGAAATAAAAAGATTGTCTTGTTGCTGTGTGAGGGACAGACCTCAGGAGGAAGGATGGTAAGGGAAAGCCAGTGTGATGGTTTGATCTCTCTCTCTCTCTCTCATCTGAGTCAGGGTTTCTCTGTATAGCCCTGGCTGTCCTGGAACTAGCTCTGTAGACCAGGCTGGCTTCAAACTCAGAGATTTACCTGCCCTAGCCTCCTGAGTGCTGGGGTTAAAGGCGTGTGCCACCATGCCCAGCTCTGTATGGTGGTTTGAATGGGAATGGCCCCCATATGTTTATTGTGGTAGTTTGAATGTGGTTGGCTCCCACAAGCTCATAGGGAGTGGCAGTCTTAGGGGTGTGGCTTTGTTGTAGTAGGTGTGGCCTTTTTGGAGGAACTATGTCACTGTGAGGGTGGGCTTTGAGGTCTCATCTATTTCTAAGCCATGCCCAGTGCCGCAGTCAACTTCCTGTTGCCTGAGAGATGTAGAAATTTCAGCTACTTTTCTAGCACCATGTCTACCCACAAGTCACCATTCTCTCTGCCATGATGATGATGGACTGAATCTCTGAACTGTAAGTGAGCCACCCCAATGAAATGTTTTCCTTTATAAGAGTTGCCATGGTCATGGTGTCTCTTCACAGAAACAGAAACCTTAATTAAAAGATTTATATATTTGAATATTTGTTCCCCAGTTGGTGGAACTGTTTGGGAACAGTGTGGAAGTGGCCTTGCTGGAGGAGGTGTGTCACTGGGGGTGGACTTTGAGGTTTCAAAGCCCATGCCATTCCTGGTTAGTTCTCTCTGCCTCATGCTTGTGGATCAAGATGTGAGTTCTCAGCCACTGTTTCAGCACCATGCCTGCCTGCCTGCTGCCATGCTCCCTGTCATGATGGTCATAGACTTATCCTTTTGATATTTTAGCCCCAAATAAACTCTTTCTTCTATAAGTTGCCTTGGTCATGGCGTTTTATCACAGCATAGAAAAGTAGCTGGGCCTGCCAGCTAGGCACTCAGGTGACAGGTGATGGTGGACCGGTTCATCAATGACTAAAGGAGGATGTCAATTCAGGCTGATTTTGGACTAGAGTTAGAACCTGCTCATAGGTTAGATGCAGTGACCGGGGAAGATGTGGGCTTGGGTGGGCAAATGTGTGGACACAGGGTTTGCGTAAGGGTGACTGACCTCCATGGACTGAGAGACCTGGCAAGTTGGCTGTATATCTACAAATCCTATTGTATATAGTAGGATTCCAATCTGTTTCTGTTGAAGGAATGAATGGAAACATCAGGGGGTGGGGAGAGAGAGAGAGAGAGAGAGAGAGAGAGAGAGAGAGAGAGAGAGAGCGCAATTGACTGGGACTGTCAGAGAGCACCTGGGACCCAGGGTGGCTTTCCCTCTTGCTTCAGCTCTTTGCCTTCTGGGCACACGCTCATCTATTTGTGTGGAGAATGCATGTGTAATTCTTGCTAGTCCTGCAAATAATATATATTATTAAAT